>NW_021822844.1:105000-111721 GCF_901001165.1 Salmo trutta | reverse complement strand
AATATTGTCCATGTACCTCCCCAGAAATGCTCTCACTTCTTCGTCTGTAACATGTGGATTATACATGTTAACTGTTACTACTCTAAAATTGTTTTTTGCCAAGCTAGTGACCTCATAATGGCACATTGGTTTTGTGTCTCCCACAGCTTTCGCCTCTTCATTATGTCGTCGGTTTTTCTTCTTTATGGAAGGTCACAATCGAAAGCCGCTTCCATCGGGTTTCCCTTGTAGAACATAAAACATCTTTTACCTCCAATTTTAGGATTCCCATCAGTATTGTCCTTCCAAAAGTTTCTCTCCCGAAAGGCTCCATCCCCTTGTCCTTCCAGGCGAACCTCAGCGTGTTGGCCATCCCGATCCCTGGAACAGACTTCTTGGATGTGTAACGAGCCATTCCCAATTGAAAATGACACGCACAATCAAAAAAAACAGCTCTCTAAAAAGAAGCCACTGAAAGAAAAAAATTTTTTTGTTTGTTTTTTGTGCAAAACGATTCCTTCCAAACTTATCGCCCTCCGGCCATCGGCTTCTGGGCTAAGGGGTTACGGCACCGCAGTACCCAACTTGAACTTAGCCAAAAGGCCGAGAAGCGATAACCCACAAATTGACCCCTGCACCCGCCGGGCCCCCGGGGGTCTCGGCAGACCTCAGCGGTTTGGCAAAAGTTGTCTCCTCCCCACCCGACGCTTCCCTGGTGACAGGCGGGTGTTTTTTTTAACAAGTCGCTAATGCGTCTTTAAGTCACTAGCTCTTTAAGCCTAGTGCGACTATTTGTTCAAAGCCCGGAAAACACGTCAGTCGTCGTCGGGCTTGAACTCAATTGCCCGAGCGACTACTTGAGTGGAAAAATACGCCGGTCGGTCGGTCGGTCAGCCGGCTTCAAGTCAACGCCTGAGCAAAAAGTCTCGGCGTCATCTCTGTCAATTTCTCTTGAAACAAGATACCGGGCTCTGCCAGAAGCAAAGCCCTTCCAAAAATATGTTGAACTCGTAAGTGTTCCTCCTCCACGGAAGTCTTTAGTAAAAGGCGAAAGGCTTGTGCGTAATGAAGAGAACCAGAGTCGTATGGAAGTCAGAGGTCGGGGCCCGAGACACACACTGTGCACTCTAGGCCGGGTGCCCGCGGGTGGTTCCCGAACCCACTCTTTCCAAGTTTGAGGGCTGTGGGTAAAAATTCACAGACAGACAGACAATCCTGGTGAAGTGATTGTATTTTTTGGGGGGGGTCAAAAACAGAGACAGACAGACAGACAGACAGACAGACAGACAGACAGTAAAATGGCGGGAAAACGGGGGACCCCATGAAGGGGGCTTCGCCCTTGTTTCAGTTTGGATGATTCTTCTTTTTTCATTCCTTCTCTTCTTCTGCTAGCTGTTTTACATAGCTTTGTGTATTTCTTTTTCCTTGACAATGAGAGAGAAGTGTTGCACCGTTCCCGGAGGTACTGCAATACCGGGTCGATGCGTGGAGCGGATGGAGCAAGCCCCATTTCCGACTCCCTGTTCGAAAAATCCATTTAATATGTAGTCCCCCGATGGGGGACATATCAGATATTAAACTGATAAGAACAGATTTTTTTTTTTTTTTTAGAAAAAATAATTTATTACATTCAATGCCATTCATTCTTACAAAATCATACATTCATTCAAATTCAAATCATACTGGCATTTTTAAATTATAATGTAATCCAAAACAAAAAACTCAGGGGAGCATCGTCCCTCCCCGTCATCCTACACACTAACTTTCCCTATCTCCCCTTCCCTAATCTAAAATAACCCCAGCCCTAATCCCCCCTTCCATCTCTCCCGGGCAGCATGCTGCCCCCACTTCGTCTCCTCCCTCTTCATCCTCCCTCTCAAATCTCCTTCCACCCTCCTCACTATTCCTTCCACCCCCCAATCTCTCCCTGTCGTGACCATGTTCTGCCTGGCTTCCCACAGCCCCCGCTTAAAGAGGCTCATGAGAAGCCAGAGCAGAAACCTATCCCTATCCGTCCCCCCTCGCTCTCCCTACTCCTCTCTCTAGCCTAGCCCATGTCAATACAAAATCACCTCTAACCCTTCCTAACAACACCCGTGCCTTCGCCCATACTACTCCGGCAATGGCACAGTCCCAAAAGACATGACGCACAGTCTCCTCCCTGCCACAAGAAGGTCTTGGGCAGGTGGGGGATCGCGCCAAGCTATGCCGGTACATGGTGGAGCGCACCGGCAAACACTTGTGGAGGCTCAACCAATTCAGGTCCTTGAGCCTGTTGTCTAGACCCCGCGCCTGCACTCCTTCCCAGACCACTGCCGGGATGCCCACCACAGGTGCCGGACTTACTGCCCTTCTGACCTCCTCGTACAGGTGCCTGTGATCTAAACCTACTCGGGCAATTTCAACCTCGGGGTGCGCACGCAACCACTTGGCCGCATGTCCAAAGTGCCACGGCAGCTGTTCCGCCCGAGGACCCGTGTTAGACCACACCATTACGCTTCTCGCCTGATACGAGAAGAACACCCGCAGGAGGTAACCGGACGGGTGTAGTACTGGCTGAGCAAGCTCCGTCAACAGAAAAGAAACAAAAATTGCATCCAGCTTGAGGGGGAGATGTGGTACCCCCCTACCTCCCTCCCCGATGGGACAGATCATAGGGTGCCCTGGCGACCCAACTCGTACCTGTCACCATCCCCACATGATACTGAAACACCAGCCTTCACTAGGATGCCCTCCTCTAACAAGCCGGCCAATGGATAGATTGTACGCCAAGTACAATAGAGATGGCCAATAAGCCATTCCACCTGAGACCAGGCCCTTGCCCTAAAAAAAGGACAAAGACCTAGACCTTCCACTCGCTAGCTTCCTCTGTACCACTGCGATGCCCATGTTCGCAGTTCAGCGTCGCTGAGCCGGAGTTCTCAAAATGGACCCCCGAGTAATCCTCAGGGCCCGTTACAGAGAGATACCCTCCGGGCACATCCGTCCTACCACTCCATCTTCCGAAAAAACTTACGGAAGACTTCGCGTGGTTAAGTACCTGGACTCTCCCCCGGACGCTCGGGTGAAGTCCCAAATTGGCAAGGGACCCTTGTCAGGCACGAGTCCTTGCAAAGCAGCAAGGATGTGTCGTCTGCGTACTGTGTCAACTTGACACGGAGACCGCCACTATCCAGGTATCAGCAAGCCCCTCCACCCCTGTGTCTGCCCTAATGGCAGCCCCAGAGGCTCCATGTACAGAACGAAGAGGAGAGCCGAGAGCGGGCATCCCTGCCTGACCCCAGACGAGAGAGGTCAAAAACGTCACCTAAGTGACTGTTTACGCTAACTCGGCACCCGGCTCCGACATATAATGTACGGATCCATCCTATAAACTTCTCCCCAAACCTAATCTACCTAACACCCTGAATAGAAAGATCTATTCACGCGATCAAAGGCTTTCGCCTGATCAAGCGCTGCTACCATTAAAGGCAGCCCCCTATCTTCTACCCAAGCGATGGAGTCCCTGATCAACTGTAGTTTCCACCTAATAGAGCGTACCCTCTACCCCCACCGTCTGATCCTCAGTGGACGACGTAGGGAAGGGCTGTGCGCAACCGGTCTGCTAATGACCTTTGCTAAGAGCTTATAGTCTACACAAAGCATGGTCAATGGCCGCCAGTTGCCAAGGTCTGTTACTTCCCCCTTCTTGTAAAGAAGTGATAGCACACCGACAGCCATTGATCCCCCCGGGACCCCCGTCTCAAGGATGGCCTTCAAGACTTCGAGGACCACTGGTCCAAGTATACCCCAAAACTTGAGGTAAAACTCGGCCGGCAGCCCATCCATCCCAGGCACCTTCCCTTTTCCCATCCTCCTGAGAGCGCTCTCAACCTCTTCGAGGGAGATCTGAGCCTCCATCGCATTTCTAATGTCCTCCGGCAATCGCCGGGACAAGTGTTCTAAAAACACATTTCCCTGCTCTACATCTATTTCCCTCTCCTTAAATAAACCTCGGAAATGATCAGTGTCACCCTGACCATCTCCTCCGGCTTTCTAACTATACTTCCATTTCTTCCCTACCCCATGCATTACCTTCCTACTCTGTCTGCCCCTAACTGACTTAAAGAACATAGCGGAACAAGTCTCATTGTGTTCTAAAAAGCCATTATGCGCCCGCTCCAGGAAAGCTCGAGCCTTCCGCTCCTGCAGCACCCTGAGCTGCGCCTTCAGGGCTGTGGATCTCTCCCAGTCAAACGACCCGCCGAGGTTGCCTGCCTCGTACTCGAGTTCGAGCAACCTTTGGATACGATCCACCTCCCTCCTTTCCTCCCTTTTTTTCCTCTTACAATATCCTATTATAAAGGCCCTAGTCCTTACCTTAACTAAATCCCACCACTCTAACACCCCCTCGCACATGGACCGGAGGCCTTCAATCCTCCCGAAAGAAACCAAAAAAGGCGTCGACGAAAGCTTGCTCCTCCAGCACCTCCCGATCTAACTTTCCAGTACCCCCTACCGAAGAGGCAGACTGGCTGACCCCACCTGCTAGGAAGCACCCCGTCAGTGATCTGAGAAGAACACAGGCAACAGCCGCCCAGACAACTGACCCAAAGACCTAGATAGAAAATGTAATCGAGCCTCCGCGCACCCCCCGGAGAGTTGCGCCATGTGGGACCAGCCATTGTCGGAGTAGAGTGCAGGCCTCCATCAACCAGACCATGGCAAGCCATTAGCCCGGTGATGGCACCTGCACTACTATCACCCACTAACCCTAAATCTATGTTGAAATCCCTCCTATCACCAAGTGCCTATTTGTGACACACAGGGGCGCCAGACAGTCCACCATCTCCCTCCTGTCTGCCGCCACCTGTGGCCCGTACACCACCACTAATCTAACTTTACAATCCCTTAACGTGACATCCACCCCCCAAAACCCTCCCCCTGCACACACCACATAATAACCCTCCACCTTCACCTCCTATTCCCAAACAAAATCCCCACCCCCGTTGAATGAACCCCACCAATACCCCAGACTGACTCCCCTTGTACCCACTCCCTCCTAAACCTACTCACATCCCCTCCATCCCTCAGGTGAACCTCCTGCAACAAACAAAAATCAAAACCCCACCCCCCAATAACTAAATACGCCCGCCTCTTAACATAACTCCCTTAAACCCCTTACATTTAGACTAACAAAAGTAAAATTAGACCCCATGAAAAAATAAAAATTAAAAACTAACACAACCTTCCCTCAACATACTAAAAACCCAACAGAAAAAACAAAAAACAGGAGACTCACCCGATGCTCCCCTGCTCAATTTCTACCGACGGGGACGCCGTCCGCACTCCCGACGCCCCCCCCTCTTCCTCCATTTCACCAACCCAGGATGCCGGAATGGTGTTTGGCACCGGGGTGCCCTGCATCCTGGGTCTACCCCCACACTCCTCCCCCTCCCCAGTGCTGTAGCTGGATTGGAAGAGAATAGGGGAGTCCGAATCCCCAAACGAAAAAACCCCCACCTCCTCCTCCGCCCAGCCCTGGGCCTTGTTAGGTGGGTCCCCCCCCACCAGTAGTAGAGGGCCTTGGGAAACCAGTGGTAACGCAGAGGTTTCTCCCGCCCCCGTCGGTCTCTTGGCCGCCCCCTCCCTCTCGCTGTCGACCAAACTCACCCTCCTCTTCGCTCTCTTCTTCGGTGATTGTGGCAGGA
The DNA here is from genome assembly GCF_901001165.1 of Salmo trutta. NCBI lineage: Eukaryota > Metazoa > Chordata > Actinopteri > Salmoniformes > Salmonidae > Salmo > Salmo trutta. The sequence goes on along the minus strand of NW_021822844.1, from coordinate 106,052 downwards.
GAGAGACACCACCCTCGGTCCCCGCCAGCTCCTCCACCATGCCCCTCATCTCCTCCACCAGGGCACTTTCCCCCCACTCCCCCCTCCCCCCCTCCTCTACTGGTCCTTCCACCGTCTCCACCACTCCTCCCTCACTCGCATCCCTCTCCGGCTCCTCCACTCTCGTGCTTTCCTCCGCCTTTTTTCCCAGTTGTCCTCCTCTCATGCCTTCCATGTCCGCCTCTCCTCCTGCTGCCACTCCTTTCTCCTCCTCTTTCCTTGCAGCCTTCCCCTCTGGGCCCGTGCTGTCCGACGTCCTTCCTTTCCCTCCTCTTCTTCCCCCATCCCCCGCTCCTGCTCCCCCCCCAGCTGCAGACGCGTATGACCCCTGACGAGCCGGGCACTCCCGCCACAGGTGTGCTGACGAGCCACACCCGTGGCACGCCTTAGGCTCGTCACAATCCTTCGCCTCGTGCTCCCCAGATCCACAAAATCTGCACTTTCTAGTGCTGCACGAGGCGAGGATGTGACCATAGGCCATACAACGCCTGCAAAACGGGGGCTGACGTGCGTAAACAACGTCCCCCTGTCAGCCCCCAGGGAGAACATCGCGGGGGGGGATGAAGGTTAGCCACCAATCCCCTTTGGGTCCTCCCTGAGGAGGGCCTGGAACCCTCTCCGCCCATTCCAAAACCCCAGGGAGTCCCTGAGGTGCTCGCTGAGGAAAATTGTCCAATGTACTCTCCCCAGAAATGCTCTCACTTCTTCGTCTGTAACCATGTGGATTATACATGTTTAACTGTTTACTACTCTAAAAATTGTTTTTTGCCAAGCTAGTGACCTCATAATGGCACATTGGTTTGGGTCTCCCACAGCTTTCGCCTTCTTATTATGTCGTCGTGTTTTTCTTCTTTATGGAAGGTCACATCGAAAGCCGCTTCCATCGGGGTTCCCTTGTAGACATAAAACATCTTTTACCTCCAATTTAGGATTCCCATCAGTATTGTCCTTCCAAAAGTTTCTCTCCCGAAAGGCTCCATCCCCTTGTCCTTCCAGGCGAACCTCAGCGTGTT
>NW_021822844.1:95000-100000 GCF_901001165.1 Salmo trutta | reverse complement strand
ACCACCACTAATCTAAATTTACAATCCCTTAACGTGACATCCACCCCCAAAACCCTCCCCTGCACAACCACATAATAACCCTCCACCTTCACCTCCCTATTCCCAAACAAAATCCCCACCCCCGTTGAATGAACCCCACCAATACCCCAGACTGACTCCCCCTTGTCCCACTCCCTCCTAAACCTACTCACATCCCCTCCATCCCTCAGGTGAACCTCCTGCAACAAACAAAAATCAAAACCCACACCCCCCAAATAACTAAATACCCGCCCGCCTCTTAACAAAATCCCTTAAACCCCTTACATTTAGACTAACAAAAGTAAAATTAGACCCCATGAAAAAATAAAAATTAAAAACTAACACAACCTTCCCTCAACATACTAAAAACCCAACAGAAAAAACAAAAAACAGGAGACTCACCCGATGCTCCCCTGCTCAATTTCTACCGACGGGGACGCCGTCCGCACTCCCGACGCCCCCCCCTCTTCCTCCATTTCACCAACCCAGGATGCCGGAATGGTGTTTGGCACCGGGGTGCCCTGCATCCTGGGTCTACCCCCACACTCCTCCCCCTCCCCAGTGCTGTAGCTGGATTGGAAGAGAATAGGGGAGTCCGAATCCCCAAACGAAAAAACCCCCACCTCCTCCTCCGCCCAGCCCTGGGCCTTGTTAGGTGGGTCCCCCCCCACCAGTAGTAGAGGGCCTTGGGAAACCAGTGGTAACGCAGAGGTTTCTCCCGCCCCCGTCGGTCTCTTGGCCGCCCCCTCCCTCTCGCTGTCGACCAAACTCACCCTCCTCTTCGCTCTCTTCTTCGGTGATTGTGGCAGGAGAGAGACACCACCCTCGGTCCCCGCCAGCTCCTCCACCATGCCCCTCATCTCCTCCACCAGGGCACTTTCCCCCCACTCCCCCCTCCCCCCCCTCCTCTACTGGTCCTTCCACCGTCTCCACCACTCCTCCCTCACTCGCATCCCTCTCCGGCTCCTCCACTCTCGTGCTTTCCTCCGCCTTTTTTCCCAGTTGTCCTCCTCTCATGCCTTCCATGTCCGCCTCTCCTCCTGCTGCCACTCCTTTCTCCTCCTCTTTCCTTGCAGCCTTCCCCTCTGGGCCCGTGCTGTCCGACGTCCTTCCTTTCCCTCCTCTTCTTCCCCCATCCCCCGCTCCTGCTCCCCCCCCAGCTGCAGACGCGTATGACCCCTGACGAGCCGGGCACTCCCGCCACAGGTGTGCTGACGAGCCACACCCGTGGCACGCCTTAGGCTCGTCACAATCCTTCGCCTCGTGCTCCCCAGATCCACAAAATCTGCACTTTCTAGTGCTGCACGAGGCGAGGATGTGACCATAGGCCATACAACGCCTGCAAAACGGGGGCTGACGTGCGTAAAACAACGTCCCCCTGTCAGCCCCCAGGGAGAACATCGCGGGGGGATGAAGGTAGCCACCAATCCCCTTTGGGTCCTCCCTGAGGAGGGCCTGGAACCCTCTCCGCCCATTCCAAAACCCCAGGGAGTCCCTGAGGTGCCTCGCTGAGGAAATATTGTCCATGTACCTCCCCAGAAATGCTCTCACTTCTTCGTCTGTAACATGTGGATTATACATGTTAACTGTTACTACTCTAAAATTGTTTTTTGCCAAGCTAGTGACCTCATAATGGCACATTGGTTTTGTGTCTCCCACAGCTTTCGCCTTCTTCATTATGTCGTCGTGTTTTTCTTCTTTATGGAAGGTCACATCGAAAGCCGCTTCCATCGGGTTCCCTTGTAGACATAAAACATCTTTTACCTCCAATTTTAGGATTCCCATCAGTATTGTCCTTCCAAAAGTTTCTCTCCCGAAAGGCTCCATCCCCTTGTCCTTCCAGGCGAACCTCAGCGTGTTGGCCATCCCGATCCCTGGAACAGACTTCTTGGATGTGTAACGAGCCATTCCCAAATTGAAAATGACACGCACAATCAAAAAAAACAGCTCTCTAAAAAGAAGCCACTGAAAGAAAAAAAATTTTTTTGTTTGTTTTTTTGTGCAAAACGATTCCTTCCAAACTTATCGCCCTCCGGCCATCGGCTTCTGGCTAAGGGGTTACGGCACCGCAGTACCCAACTTGAACTTAGCCAAAAGGCCGAGAAGCGATAACCCACAAATTGACCCCTGCACCCGCCGGGCCCCCGGGGGTCTCGGCAGACCTCAGCGGTTTGGCAAAAGTTGTCTCCTCCCCACCCGACGCTTCCCTGGTGACAGGCGGGTGTTTTTTTTAACAAGTCGCTAATGCGTCTTTAAGTCACTAGCTCTTTAAGCCTAGTGCGACTATTTGTTCAAAGCCCGGAAAACACGTCAGTCGTCGTCGGGCTTGAACTCAATTGCCCGAGCGACTACTTTGAGTGGAAAAATACGCCGGTCGGTCGGTCGGTCAGCCGGCTTCAAGTCAAACGCCTGAGCAAAAAGTCTCGGCGTCATCTCTGTCAATTTCTCTTGAAACAAGATACCGGGCTCTGCCAGAAGCAAAGCCCTTCCAAAAATATGTTGAACTCGTAAGTGTTCCTCTCCACGGAAGTCTTTAGTAAAAGGCGAAAGGCTTGTGCGTAATGAAGAGAAACCAGAGTCGTATGGAAGTCAGAGGTCGGGGCCCGAGACACACACTGTGCACTCTAGGCCGGGTGCCCGCGGGTGGTTCCCGAACCCACTCTTCCAAGTTTGAGGGCTGTGGGTAAAAATTCACAGACAGACAGACAATCCTGGTGAAGTGATTGTATTTTTTGGGGGGGTCAAAAACACAGACAGACAGACAGACAGACAGACAGACAGACAGACAGACAGACAGACAGACAGACAGACAGACAGACAATCCTGGTGAAGTGATTGTATTTTTTGGGGGGGGTCAAAAACAGAGACAGACAGACAGACAGACAGACAGACAGACAGACAGACAGACAGACAGACAGACAGACAATCCTGGTGAAGTGATTGTATTTTTTGGGGGGGGTCAAAAACAGAGACAGACAGACAGACAGACAGACAGACAGACAGACAGACAGACAGACAGACAGACAGACAATCCTGGTGAAGTGATTGTATTTTTTGGGGGGGGTCAAAAACAGAGACAGACAGACAGACACACACACACAGAGACACACACACACACACACACAGAGACACACACACACACACACACACACACACAGACAGAGACACACACACACACAGACACACACACACACACACACACACAGAGACACACACACACACACACACAGACACACACACACACAGACACACAGACAGAGACACACACAGACACACAGACACACACACACACACACACAATCCTGGCCAATGTTTTTTTTTTTTTTTTTTTTTTTTTTTTTTTTAAGTAAAATGGCGGGAAAACGGGGGACCCCATGAAGGGGGCTTCGCCCTTGTTTCAGTTTGGATGATTCTTCTTTTTTCATTCCTTCTCTTCTTCTGCTAGCTGTTTTACATAGCTTTGTGTATTTCTTTTTCCTTGACAATGAGAGAGAAGTGTTGCACCGTTCCCGGAGGTACTGCAATACCGGGTCGATGCGTGGAGCGGATGGAGCAAGCCCCATTTCCGACTCCCTGTTCGAAAAATCCATTTAATATGTAGTCCCCCGATGGGGGACATATCAGATATTAAACTGATAAGAACAGATTTTATTTTTTTTTTTTTTTTTTTTTAGAAAATATATTTATTACGTTCAAAACCAACCAAAATTTTTACCACTCAATAAATTCAAACACAAATTCCAATAAACACAAAAATAGACATTTCAAAACTATTCATCACTAACCAACCCAAAACCCATACCCATATAAAAATAACCAAAAAACACTCACCCTATACTCCCGACCGACGGGGACGCCTCCTCCCCTCCTGACGCTCCCCCGTCGGCCGCCATCCCCTCTCCCCTGGAAACAAACACACTACCCGGCACACCCACCCTCTGTTCCTTGTGCCCCCCACTCAAATCCACCACCCCCCCCTCCCTCCCGACTCCGGCCCGGGGACCCCATGCCCCTAAACAGGGAGCTTAACCCTCCCTCACTCGCCCAATCCTGGGCCATACCTGAGAAGTCCAGATCAGACAGGGGTGTAAAGGAGATGGAAGAGGGGGCCCACGAGGGCCCCGCAACCCCCCCCCCCCCCCCCCCCCTGATCTGCCTCCCCCCCTCTTTCTCCAACCCTCCCCCTCACGCTCTCCTTCCTTTTTGATTTTTTTTTTCCTGGCTTAGTAGCCGGCAACAAGTTTTCATATGTCTTCCAAGCCTTCCAATCCCTACTCCTTCCCTCTTCCCTCATTTCAGTGTCCCCCCAATCCTTCACTCCCGCTGCCTTCTCTGTCTCCATCCTTTCTATCTCCTTCTTCTCCACCGCCGTCTTCTCAATCTCCTCCCTCTCTGTTTCCTTCTCCATCTCCTTCTTCTCCACCACCGTCTTCTCTGTCCCCTCCACTCTCTTTTCTCCTTCCTCCTCCTGCTCCTTCTCTCCTTCATCTGCCTGCTCCTCCTCTCTTTCCGCCTCCTGCTCCTCCTCTCTTTCAGTCTCCTTCCCTTCTGGTTCCACCAAATCCATTTCTTTCTCTCCCTCTTCTCCTGCTGCCGTTCTTTCCTTCTCCTCCCGCTGTATGTCCTTTTCCTCCGTGCCTCTCCTTCTTTCTTGTTCCCCTCCTCTTCTTCCCCCATCCCCGGCTCTCGCTCCCCCCCCAGCTGCAGACGCGTATGACCTCTGACGCGCCGGGCATTCACGCCACAGGTGCGTCAGCAAGCCACACCCGTGACATGCCCTCGGCGCGTCACAGTCCCCCGCCCCGTGCTCTGTAGATCCACAATACCTACACTTCTTTGTGCTGCACGAGGCGAGGATATGACCATAGGCCATACAACGCCTGCAGAACGGGGGCTGACGGGCATAATACAACGTCCCCCGGTCAGCCCCCAGGGAGAACATAGCCGGAGGATGGAGGTAGCCTCCCAGACCTTTTGGGTCT
>NW_021822844.1:82500-90000 GCF_901001165.1 Salmo trutta | reverse complement strand
TAAATCCCACCACTCTAACACCCCCTCGCACATGGACCGGAGGCCTTCAAGCCCCCGAAAGAAACCAAAAAAGGCGTCAACGAAAGCTTGCTCCTCCAGCACATCCCGATCTAATTTCCAGTACCCCCTACCGAAGAGGCAGACTGGTGGCCCCAACTGCAGGAGCACCCCGTCGTGATCCGAGAAGAACACAGGCAACAGCCGCCCAGACAACTGACCCAAAGACCTAGATAGAAAAATGTAATCGAGCCTCCGCGCAACCCCCCGAGAGTTGCGCCATGTGGGACCAGCCATTGTCGGAGTAGTGTGCAGGCCTCCATCAACCAGGCCATGGCAAGCCATTAGCCCGGTGATGGCGCCTGCACTACTATCCCCCGCTAACCCTAAATCTATGTTAAAATCCCCTCCTATCACCAAGTGCCTATTTGTGACACACAGGGGCGCCAGACAGTCCACCATCTCCCTCCTGTCTGCCGCCACCTGTGGCCCATACACCACCACTAACCTATACCTACTATCCCTAAAAGTGACATCCACCCCCAACACCCTCCCCTGCATTACAACAAAAGTACTCTCTACTCTAACCTCCCTATTCCCAAACAAAATCCCCACCCCCGTAGAGTGAACCCCACCTATACCCCAAATTGACTCCCCCTTATCCCACTCCCTACTAAACCTCACGACATCCCCTCCATCCCTTAGGTGAACCTCCTGTAAAAAACAAACATCAAAACCCACCCCCTCTAAAAAACTAAAAGCCGCCCTCCTTTTAACATAATCCCTTAAACCCCTTACATTTAAACTAAACAAATTCAACATAAGGTTCTATTATAACCAAAAACAAAAACAAAAACCATTACTTTTCCAAAAAAATACCAAAACAATCACAAAAAAACAGGAGGCTCACCTGATGCTCCCCTGCTCCTTCTCATCCGGCGGGGACGTCTTCTCCTCTCCTGACGTCCCCCCGTCCTCCTCCATCTCTCCAACCCAGGATGCAGGTATGGTGTTTGGCCTCGGTGTGCTCTGCACCCTGGGTTCCTCACCACCACCCTCCATTCCTCTCTCCCTGTAAGAGTCCAGGTTTAGAGTAGGGGACCCCATCTCCTCAAAGAGGAGTTGAGATCCCCCCCCAGACACCCGACACTGGGCCACGCCCTGGGGGTCCCCCTCCACCCAACACGGAGGGGCTAAGGAGTCCAGCAAGGTCAAGGACACCTTTCCCTCCCCCATCCCTCGCTTGGCAACCCCCTCCACCCCCCCCTCCCTTTCACTGCCAGTCGAGCACCCCCTCTTCTTAACTTTCTTCCTAGGAGTTGGAGGTAAAGGGGAGACACCCCCCTTCCCTGCCAACTCCTCCACCATTCCTCTCATCTCTTCCACGAGGGCGCTCGACATGCTGTCCCCCCACTCCCTCACGCCCCTTCCCTCCTCCTCCTCCTCCCCCGCCACCGGCACCCCCTCCATCACCTCTCCCTCCATTGTCACTGTCTCTCGCTCCTCCACTCCCTTTCTTCCTTTCGATTCCTTCCCTTCTGCTCCCGTGTCTTCTTTTTTCCCTTGCCCTCCTGCTGTCGCTCCTTGCTCCTCTTCTTTCCGTTCTTGTCTCTTGTCCTTTTCCTGTGATGTCCTTCCTTCCCCTCTTCTTCCCCCATCCCCCGCTCCTGCTCCCCCCCCAGCTGCAGACGCGTATGACCTCTGACGAGCCGGGCACTCCCGCCACAGGTGTGCTGACGAGCCACACCCGTGGCACGCCTTAGGCTCGTCGCAGTCCCTCGCCTCGTGCTCCGCAGATCCACAAATTCTGCACTTTTTTGTGCTGCACGAGGCGAGGATATGACCGTAGGCCATACAACGCCTGCAAAATGGGGGCTGACGTGCGTAAAACAACGTCCCCCTGTCAGCCCCCAGGGAGAACATAGCGGGAGGATGGAGGTAGCCACCCTGTCCCTTTGGGTCCTCCCTGAGTAGGGCCTGGAACCCTCTTCTCCCATTCCAAAACCCCAGGGAGTCCCTGAGGAGCCTTGCTGAGGAGACCTTGTCCATATACCGCCCTAGAAAGGCCCTCACCTCTTCGTCCTTGACATGCGGGTTATACATAGTTACTGTTACAACCCTGAAGCTGTTCCTCGCCAGGCTCGTAACTTCATAATGGCACATAGGCCTTTCTCCTTCCACTGCCTTCACTTTCTTCATGATTTCATCATGTTTTTCCTCCGTGTAGCAGGTCACATCGTATGCCCTCTCCATCGGGTTACCCTGGAGGCAGAGGACATCTTTTACCATCAATTTTAGGCTTCCCATCAGGATGGTTCTTGCAAATGTTTCTCTCCCGAATTGCTCAACCTCCTTGTCTTTCCAGGCAAATCTGACCGTGTTTGCCAATCCGACTCCCGGAACCGTCCTGTTCTGTGTACTTCTCTCCATGACGTCAAGAAAAAAGCTCTCTTAAAAAGAAGCCAAAGGGAAAAAGGACATCGGAAAATCCGATTCCTATAAACAAAAACAACAAAATTTTCCTCCCTCCTGCCTTCCTTCGACCTTCTGGCTCAGCGGGCTTTGGGGCACCTCGGTACCAAGCTTGATCTGAGCCAAAAGGCCGAGAAGCGATAACCCACAAATTGACCCCTGCACCCGCCGGGCCCCCGGGGGTCTCGGCAGACCTCAGCGGTTTGGCAAAAGTTGTCTCCTCCCCACCCGACGCTTCCCTGGTGACAGGCGGGTGTTTTTTTTAACAAGTCGCTAATGCGTCTTTAAGTCACTAGCTCTTTAAGCCTAGTGCGACTATTTGTTCAAAGCCCGGAAAACACGTCAGTCGTCGTCGGGCTTGAACTCAATTGCCCGAGCGACTACTTTGAGTGGAAAAATACGCCGGTCGGTCGGTCGGTCAGCCGGCTTCAAGTCAAACGCCTGAGCAAAAAGTCTCGGCGTCATCTCTGTCAATTTCTCTTGAAACAAGATACCGGGCTCTGCCAGAAGCAAAGCCCTTCCAAAAATATGTTGAACTCGTAAGTGTTCCTCTCCACGGAAGTCTTTAGTAAAAGGCGAAAGGCTTGTGCGTAATGAAGAGAAACCAGAGTCGTATGGAAGTCAGAGGTCGGGGCCCGAGACACACACTGTGCACTCTAGGCCGGGTGCCCGCGGGTGGTTCCCGAACCCACTCTTCCAAGTTTGAGGGCTGTGGGTAAAAATTCACAGACAGACAGACAATCCTGGTGAAGTGATTGTATTTTTTGGGGGGGTCAAAAACACAGACAGACAGACAGACAGACAGACAGACAGACAGACAGACAGACAGACAGACAGACAGACAGACAGACAGACAGACAATCCTGGTGAAGTGATTGTATTTTTTGGGGGGGGGTCAAAAACAGAGACAGACAGACAGACAGACAGACAGACAGACAGACAGACAGACAGACAGACAGACAGACAATCCTGGTGAAGTGATTGTATTTTTTGGGGGGGGTCAAAAACAGAGACAGACAGACAGACAGACAGACAGACAGACAGACAGACAGACAGACAGACAGACAGACAGACAATCCTGGTGAAGTGATTGTATTTTTTGGGGGGGGTCAAAAACAGAGACAGACAGACAGACACACACACACAGAGACACACACACACACACACACAGAGACACACACACACACACACACACACACACAGACAGAGACACACACACACACAGACACACACACACACACACACACACAGAGACACACACACACACACACACAGACACACACACACACACACACACAGACAGAGACACACACAGACACACAGACACACACACACACACACACAATCCTGGCCAATGTTTTTTTTTTTTTTTTTTTTTTTTTTAAGTAAAATGGCGGGAAAACGGGGGACCCCATGAAGGGGGCTTCGCCCTTGTTTCAGTTTGGATGATTCTTCTTTTTTCATTCCTTCTCTTCTTCTGCTAGCTGTTTTACATAGCTTTGTGTATTTCTTTTTCCTTGACAATGAGAGAGAAGTGTTGCACCGTTCCCGGAGGTACTGCAATACCGGGTCGATGCGTGGAGCGGATGGAGCAAGCCCCATTTCCGACTCCCTGTTCGAAAAATCCATTTAATATGTAGTCCCCCGATGGGGGACATATCAGATATTAAACTGATAAGAACAGATTTTTTTTTTTAGAAAAAATAATTTATTACATTCAATGCCATTCATTCTTACAAAATCATACATTCATTCAAATTCAAATCATACTGGCATTTTTAAATTATAATGTAATCCAAAACAAAAAACTCAGGGGAGCATCGTCCCTCCCCGTCATCCTACACACTAACTTTCCCTATCTCCCCTTCCCTAATCTAAAATAACCCCAGCCCTAATCCCCCCTTCCATCTCTCCCGGGCAGCATGCTGCCCCCACTTCGTCTCCTCCCTCTTCATCCTCCCTCTCAAATCTCCTTCCACCCTCCTCACTATTCCTTCCACCCCCCAATCTCTCCCTGTCGTGACCATGTTCTGCCTGGCTTCCCACAGCCCCCGCTTAAAGAGGCTCATGAGAAGCCAGAGCAGAAACCTATCCCTATCCGTCCCCCTCGCTCTCCCTACTCCTCTCTCTAGCCTAGCCCATGTCAATACAAAATCACCTCTAACCCTTCCTAACAACACCCGTGCCTTCGCCCATACTACTCCGGCAATGGCACAGTCCCAAAAGACATGACGCACAGTCTCCTCCCTGCCACAAGAAGGTCTTGGGCAGGTGGGGGATCGCGCCAAGCTATGCCGGTACATGGTGGAGCGCACCGGCAAACACTTGTGGAGGCTCAACCAATTCAGGTCCTTGAGCCTGTTGTCTAGACCCCGCGCCTGCACTCCTTCCCAGACCACTGCCGGGATGCCCACCACAGGTGCCGGACTTACTGCCCTTCTGACCTCCTCGTACAGGTGCCTGTGATCTAAACCTACTCGGGCAATTTCAACCTCGGGGTGCGCACGCAACCACTTGGCCGCATGTCCAAAGTGCCACGGCAGCTGTTCCGCCCGAGGACCCGTGTTAGACCACACCATTACGCTTCTCGCCTGATACGAGAAGAACACCCGCAGGAGGTAACCGGACGGGTGTAGTACTGGCTGAGCAAGCTCCGTCAACAGAAAAGAAACAAAAATTGCATCCAGCTTGAGGGGGAGATGTGGTACCCCCCTACCTCCCTCCCCGATGGGACAGATCATGCGTGCCCTGGCGACCCACTCGTACCTGCCACCCCACATGAACTGAAACACCAGCCTCACTAGATGCCTCCTCATACAAGCCGGCAATGGGTAGATGTACGCCAAGTACAATAGAGATGGCAATACATCCACCTTGAGAACCAGGACCTTGCCCAAAAAGGACAAAGACCTAGCCTTCCACATCGCTAGCTTCCTCTGTACCACTGCGATGCCCATGTTCCAGTTCAGCGTCGCTGAGCCGGAGTTCTCAAAATGGACCCCGAGAATCCTCAGGGCCCCGTTACAGAGAGATAACCCTCCGGGCACATCCGTCCTACCACTCCATCTTCCGAAAAACTTAACGGAAGACTTCGCGTGGTTAAGTACTGCCCCCGACGCTCGGGTGAAGTCCCCAATAATGGCAAGGGACCTTGTCAGGCACGAGTCCTTGCAAAGCAGCAAGGATGTGTCGTCTGCGTACTGTGTCAACTTGACACGGAGACCGCCACTTCCAGGGATCAGCAAGCCCTCCACCCCTGTGTCTGCCCTAATGGCAGCCCCCAGAGGCTCCATGTACAGAACGAAGAGGAGAGCCGAGAGCGGGCATCCCTGCCTGACCCCAGACGAGAGGTCAAAAACATCACCTAAGTGACTGTTTACGCTAACTCGGCACCCGGCTCCGACATATAATGTACGGATCCATCCTATAAACTTCTCCCCAAAACCTAATCTACCTAACACCCTGAATAGAAAGGATCTATTCACGCGATCAAAGGCTTTCGCCTGATCAAGCGCTGCTACCATTAAAGGCAGCCCCCTATCTTCTACCCAAGCGATGGAGTCCCTGATCAACTGTAGGTTCCACCTAATAGAGCGTCCCTCTACCCCACACGTCTGATCCTCGTGGACGACGTAGGGAAGGGCTGTGCGCAACCTGTCTGCTATGACCTTTGCTAAGAGCTTATAGTCTACACACAGCATGGTCAATGGCCGCCAGTTGCCAAGGTCTGTTACTTCCCCCTTCTTGTAAAGAAGTGATAGCACACCGACAGCCATTGATCCCCCCGGGACCCCCGTCTCAAGGATGGCCTTCAAGACTTCGAGGACCACTGGTCCAAGTATACCCCAAAACTTGAGGTAAAACTCGGCCGGCAGCCCATCCATCCCAGGCACCTTCCCTTTTCCCATCCTCCTGAGAGCGCTCTCAACCTCTTCGAGGGAGATCTGAGCCTCCATCGCATTTCTAATGTCCTCCGGCAATCGCCGGGACAAGTGTTCTAAAAACACATTTCCCTGCTCTACATCTATTTCCCTCTCCTTAAATAAACCTCGGAAATGATCAGTTGTCACCCTGACCATCTCCTCCGGCTTTCTAACTATACTTCCATTTTCTTCCCTAACCCCATGCATTACCTTCCTACTCTGTCTGCCCCTAACTGACTTAAAGAACATAGCGGAACAAGTCTCATTGTGTTCTAAAAAGCCATTATGCGCCCGCTCCAGGAAAGCTCGAGCCTTCCGCTCCTGCAGCACCCTGAGCTGCGCCTTCAGGGCTGTGGATCTCTCCCAGTCAAACGACCCGCCGAGGTTGCCTGCCTCGTACTCGAGTTCGAGCAACCTTTGGATACGATCCACCTCCCTCCTTTCCTCCCTTTTTTTCCTCTTGCAATATCCTATTATAAAGGCCCTAGTCCTTACCTTAACTAAATCCCACCACTCTAACACCCCCTCGCACATGGACCGGAGGCCTTCAATCCTCCGAAAGAAACCAAAAAAGGCGTCGACGAAAGCTTGCTCCTCCAGCACCTCCCGATCTAACTTCCAGTACCCCCTACCGAAGAGGCAGACTGGCGACCCCACCTGTAGGAGCACCCCGTCATGATCTGAGAAGAACACAGGCAACAGCCGCCCAGACAACTGACCCAAAGACCTAGATAGGAAAATGTAGTCGAGCCTCCGCGCAACCCCCCGGGAGTTGCGCCATGTGGGACCAGCCATTGTCGGAGTAGAGTGCAGGCCTCCATCAACCAGACCATGGCAAGCCATTAGCCCGGTGATGGCACCTGCACTACTATCACCCACTAACCCTAAATCTATGTTGAAATCCCCTCCTATCACCAAGTGCCTATTTGTGACACACAGGGGCGCCAGACAGTCCACCATCTCCCTCCTGTCTGCCGCCACCTGTGGCCCGTACACCACCACTAATCTAAATTTACAATCCCTTAACGTGACATCCACCCCCAAAACCCTCCCCTGCACAACCACATAATAACCCTCCACCTTCACCTCCCTATTCCCAAACAAAATC
>NW_021822844.1:60000-70000 GCF_901001165.1 Salmo trutta | reverse complement strand
CTGGTGACAGGCGGGTGTTTTTTTTAACAAGTCGCTAATGCGTCTTTAAGTCACTAGCTCTTTAAGCCTAGTGCGACTATTTGTTCAAAGCCCGGAAAACACGTCAGTCGTCGTCGGGCTTGAACTCAATTGCCCGAGCGACTACTTTGAGTGGAAAAATACGCCGGTCGGTCGGTCGGTCAGCCGGCTTCAAGTCAAACGCCTGAGCAAAAAGTCTCGGCGTCATCTCTGTCAATTTCTCTTGAAACAAGATACCGGGCTCTGCCAGAAGCAAAGCCCTTCCAAAAATATGTTGAACTCGTAAGTGTTCCTCTCCACGGAAGTCTTTAGTAAAAGGCGAAAGGCTTGTGCGTAATGAAGAGAAACCAGAGTCGTATGGAAGTCAGAGGTCGGGGCCCGAGACACACACTGTGCACTCTAGGCCGGGTGCCCGCGGGTGGTTCCCGAACCCACTCTTCCAAGTTTGAGGGCTGTGGGTAAAAATTCACAGACAGACAGACAATCCTGGTGAAGTGATTGTATTTTTTGGGGGGGTCAAAAACACAGACAGACAGACAGACAGACAGACAGACAGACAGACAGACAGACAGACAGACAGACAATCCTGGTGAAGTGATTGTATTTTTTGGGGGGGGTCAAAAACAGAGACAGACAGACAGACAGACAGACAGACAGACAGACAGACAGACAGACAGACAATCCTGGTGAAGTGATTGTATTTTTTGGGGGGGGTCAAAAACAGAGACAGACAGACAGACAGACAGACAGACAGACAGACAGACAGACAGACAGACAATCCTGGTGAAGTGATTGTATTTTTTGGGGGGGGTCAAAAACAGAGACAGACAGACAGACACACACACACAGAGACACACACACACACACACACAGAGACACACACACACACACACACACACACACAGACAGAGACACACACACACACAGACACACACACACACACACACACACAGAGACACACACACACACACACACACAGACACACACACACACACACACACAGACAGAGACACACACAGACACACAGACACACACACACACACACACAATCCTGGCCAATGTTTTTTTTTTTTTTTTTTTTTTTTTTTTTTTTTTAAGTAAAATGGCGGGAAAACGGGGGACCCCATGAAGGGGGCTTCGCCCTTGTTTCAGTTTGGATGATTCTTCTTTTTTCATTCCTTCTCTTCTTCTGCTAGCTGTTTTACATAGCTTTGTGTATTTCTTTTTCCTTGACAATGAGAGAGAAGTGTTGCACCGTTCCCGGAGGTACTGCAATACCGGGTCGATGCGTGGAGCGGATGGAGCAAGCCCCATTTCCGACTCCCTGTTCGAAAAATCCATTTAATATGTAGTCCCCCGATGGGGGACATATCAGATATTAAACTGATAAGAACAGATTTTTTTTTTTTTTACAAAATATATTTATTACGTTCCAAACCAAGCAAAATTTTCCACAAATCAAAAAATTCAAACACAAATCCCAATAAACACAAAAATAGACATTTCAAAACTATTCACCAATAACCAAGCCCAAAACCCATATCAAATAACCCAAAAAACACTCACCCTTTACTCCCGACCGACGGGGACGCCTCCTCCACTCCTGACGCTCCACCGTCGGCCACCATCCCCTCTCCCCTGGAAACAACACCACTACCCGGCACACCCACACTCTGTGCCTCGTGCCCCCCACTCAAATCTACCACTCCCCCCTCCTCCCGACTCCGGCCCGGGGACCCCATGCCCCTAAACAGGGAGCTTAAGCCTCCCTCACTCGCCCAATCCTGGGCCATTCCTGTGAGGTCCAGTTCAGACAGGGGTATAAAGGAGAAGGAAGAGGGAGCCCACGAGGGTCCTGCAACCTCCCCCTCCCCTCCCCCCTGATCTGCCTCCCCCCCTCTTTCTCCACACCTCCCCCTCAAGCTCTCCTTCCTCTTCGACCTCCTGTAATGTTTAGTAGCCGGCAAAAGGTTTTCATACCTCTTCCATATCTTACGACTTTTAATTCCCCCCATTTCAGTGTTCACCCAATCCTTCGCTCTCGTTACCTTCTCTGTCTCCTTTCTTTCTATCTCCTTCTTCTCCACCGCCGTCTTCTCAATCTCCTCCCTCTCTGTTTCCTTCTCCATCACCTTCCTCTCCACCTCCTTCTTCTCTTGCCCCTCCACTCTCATGTCTCCTTCCACCTCCTGCTCCTTCTCTCCTTCTGCCTCCTGCTCCTCCTCTCCTTCAACCTCTCCTCCCAGCACCTTCTCTCCTTCATCCTCCTGGTCCTCCCCTCTTTCAGCCTCCTGCTCCTCCTCTCTTTCAGCCTCCTTCCCTTCCGGTTCCACTATGTCCATTTCTTCCTTTTCCTCTTCTGCTCCTGCTGTCGCTCTTTCCTTCTCCTCCTGCCGTGCGTCCCTTTTCTCCGTGCCTGTTCCTGGCTCTCTGTCCCCTCCTCTTCTTCCCCCATCCCCGGCTCTCGCTCCCCCCCCAGCTGCAGACGCGTATGACCGGTGACGCGCCGGGCATTCACGCCACAGGTGTGTTAGCATGCCACACCCGTGACATGCCCTCGGCGCGTCACAGTCCCCCGCCCCGTGCTCCGCAGATCCACAATACCTACATTTCTTTGTGCTGCACGAGGCGAGGATATGACCATAGGCCATACAACGCCTGCAGAACGGAGGCTGACGGGCATAATGCAATGTCCCCCGGTCAGCCCCCAGGGAGAACATAGCCGGAGGATGGAGGTAGCCCCCCAGACCTTTTGGGTCTTCTCGAAGGAGAGCCTGGTAGCTTCTCCTCCCCGTCCAAAACCCGAGCGTGTCCTTGAGGAGCCTTGCTGAGGAGATGTTGTTCATAAATCTCCCCAGGAAGGCCCTCACATCCTCTTCCTTTACATGTGGGTTATACATGTTAATGGTCACAACTCTAAAATTGTTCCTTGCCAGATTTGTTACGGCATAGTGACACATGGGCCTCTCCTTCTCCACTCTTCTCACTTTCTGCATTATCTCCTCATGTTTTCCCTCCGTATGCAGCGTGACCTCAAAAGCTCCCTCCAACGGGTTGTCATGGAGGCAAAAGACATCTTCTACCTTCAGTTGGAGCACCCCCATTAGCAGGTTCCTTCCAAAGGTTTCCCTCCCGAAAGGCTCCATGTCCTTCTCCTTCCATGTAAAACGCACTGTATTGGCCAGCCCGATTCCAGGGACCGATGCTGATGGTATCTTCCGAGCCATCTTCTCCGGAAGAATTGCCTCCTCAATAATCTCCAGCCTTCAAAAAGAAAACCGAGTAGAAACAAAAAAAAAAAACTTTCCAAACCGGGAATTTTCTCCGCCCAAAAAACCCTATCGCCCTCCTATCTCCGACCTTTTGACTCAGCGAGCTCTGGGGCACCTCGGTACCAAGCTTGATCTGAGCCAAAAGGCCGAGAAGCGATAACCCACAAATTGACCCCTGCACCCGCCGGGCCCCCGGGGGTCTCGGCAGACCTCAGCGGTTTGGCAAAAGTTGTCTCCTCCCCACCCGACGCTTCCCTGGTGACAGGCGGGTGTTTTTTTTAACAAGTCGCTAATGCGTCTTTAAGTCACTAGCTCTTTAAGCCTAGTGCGACTATTTGTTCAAAGCCCGGAAAACACGTCAGTCGTCGTCGGGCTTGAACTCAATTGCCCGAGCGACTACTTTGAGTGGAAAAATACGCCGGTCGGTCGGTCGGTCAGCCGGCTTCAAGTCAAACGCCTGAGCAAAAAGTCTCGGCGTCATCTCTGTCAATTTCTCTTGAAACAAGATACCGGGCTCTGCCAGAAGCAAAGCCCTTCCAAAAATATGTTGAACTCGTAAGTGTTCCTCTCCACGGAAGTCTTTAGTAAAAGGCGAAAGGCTTGTGCGTAATGAAGAGAAACCAGAGTCGTATGGAAGTCAGAGGTCGGGGCCCGAGACACACACTGTGCACTCTAGGCCGGGTGCCCGCGGGTGGTTCCCGAACCCACTCTTCCAAGTTTGAGGGCTGTGGGTAAAAATTCACAGACAGACAGACAATCCTGGTGAAGTGATTGTATTTTTTGGGGGGGTCAAAAACACAGACAGACAGACAGACAGACAGACAGACAGACAGACAGACAGACAGACAGACAATCCTGGTGAAGTGATTGTATTTTTTGGGGGGGGTCAAAAACAGAGACAGACAGACAGACAGACAGACAGACAGACAGACAGACAGACAGACAGACAATCCTGGTGAAGTGATTGTATTTTTTGGGGGGGGTCAAAAACAGAGACAGACAGACAGACAGACAGACAGACAGACAGACAGACAGACAGACAGACAGACAATCCTGGTGAAGTGATTGTATTTTTTGGGGGGGGTCAAAAACAGAGACAGACAGACAGACACACACACACAGAGACACACACACACACACACACAGAGACACACACACACACACACACACACACACACAGACAGAGACACACACACACACAGACACACACACACACACACACACACAGAGACACACACACACACACACACAGACACACACACACACACACACACACAGACAGAGACACACACAGACACACAGACACACACACACACACACACAATCCTGGCCAATGTTTTTTTTTTTTTTTTTTTTTTTTTTTAAGTAAAATGGCGGGAAAACGGGGGACCCCATGAAGGGGGCTTCGCCCTTGTTTCAGTTTGGATGATTCTTCTTTTTTCATTCCTTCTCTTCTTCTGCTAGCTGTTTTACATAGCTTTGTGTATTTCTTTTTCCTTGACAATGAGAGAGAAGTGTTGCACCGTTCCCGGAGGTACTGCAATACCGGGTCGATGCGTGGAGCGGATGGAGCAAGCCCCATTTCCGACTCCCTGTTCGAAAAATCCATTTAATATGTAGTCCCCCGATGGGGGACATATCAGATATTAAACTGATAAGAACAGATTTTTTTTTTTTTAGAAAAAATAATTTATTACAATCAATAACATTCAAACAATACAAATCAAAATTTTCCTTTAAACTAAATCAATCATGGTATTTTTAATTCAACAAACAAACGAAAACCCAAACAAAACAAAAACTCAGGGGAGCATCATCCCTCCCCGTCATCCTAAACACTAACTTTCCCTATCTTCCCTTCCCTAATCTAAAATAACCCCAGCCCTAATCCCCCCTTCCATCTCTCCCGGGCAGCATGCTGCCCCCACTTCCTCTCCTCCCTCTTCATCCTCCCCCTCAGATCTCCTTCCACCCTCCTCACTATGCCTTCCACCCCACAATCTCTCCCTGTCTTAACCATGTTCTGCCTGGCTTCCCACAGCCCCCGCTTAAAGAGGCTCATGAGAAGCCAGAGCAGAAACCTATCCCTATCCGTCCCCCTCGCTCTCCCTACTCCTCTCTCTAGCCTAGCCCATGTCAATACGAAATCACCTCTAACCCTTCCTAACAACACCCGTGCCTTCGCCCATACTACTCCGGCAATGGCACAGTCCCAAAAGACATGACGCACAGTCTCCTCCCTGCCACAAGAAGGTCTTGGGCAGGTGGGGGATCGCGCCAAGCTATGCCGGTACATGGTGGAGCGCACCGGCAAACACTTGTGGAGGCTCAACCAATTCAGGTCCTTGAGCCTGTTGTCCAGACCCCGCGCCTGCACTCCCTCCCAGACCACCGCCGGGATGCCCACTACAGGTGCTGGACTTACTGCCCGTCTGACCTCCTCGTACAGGTGCCTGTGATCTAAACCTACTCGGGCGACTTCAACCTCGGGGTGCGCACGCAGCCATTTGGCCGCATGGCCAAAGTGCCACGGCAGCTGTTCCGCCCGAGGACCCGTGTTAGACCACACCATTACGCTTCTCGCCTGATACGAGAAGAACACCCGCAGGAGGTAACCGGACGGGTGTAGTACTGGCTGAGCAAGCTCCGTCAACAGAAACGAAACAAAAATGGCGTCCAGCTTGAGGGGGAGATGTGGTACCCCCCTACCTCCCTCCCCGATGGGACAGATCATGCGTGCCCTGGCGACCCACTCGTACCTGCCACCCCACATGAACTGAAACACCAGCCTCACTAGATGCCTCCTCAAACAAGCCGGCAATGGATAGATGTACGCCAAGTACAATAGAGATGGCAATACATCCACCTTGAGAACCAGGACCTTGCCTAAAAAGGACAACGACCTAGCCCTCCACATCGCTAGCTTCTTCTGTACCACTGCGATGCCCATGTTCCAGTTCAGCGTCGCTGAGCCGGAGGTCTCAAAATGGACCCCGAGTATCCTCAGGGCCCCGTTACAGAGAGATAACCCTCCGGGCACATCCGTCCTACCACTCCATCTTCCGAAAAACTTAACGGAAGACTTCGCGTGGTTAAGAACCGCCCCCGACGCTCAGGTGAAGTCCCCAATAATGGCAAGGGACCTTGTCAGGCACGAGTCCTTGCAAAGCAGCAAGGATGTGTCGTCGGCGTACTGTGTCAACTTGACACGGAGACCGCCACTTCCAGGGATCAGCAAGCCCTCCACCCCTGTGTCTGCCCTAATGGCAGCCCCCAGAGGCTCCATGTACAGAACGAAGAGGAGAGCTGAGAGCGGGCATCCCTGCCTGACCCCAGACGAGAGGTCAAAAACGTCACCTAAGTGACTGTTTACGCTAACTCGGCACCCCGCTCCGACATATAATGTACGGATCCATCCTATAAACTTCTCCCCAAATCCTAATCTACCTAACACCCTGAATAGAAAGGATCTATTCACGCGATCAAAGGCTTTCGCCTGATCAAGCGCTGCTACCATTAAAGGCAGCCCCCTATCTTCTACCCAAGCGATGGAGTCCCTGATCAACTGTAGGTTCCATCTGATCGAGCGACCCTCTACCCCGCACGTCTGATCCTCATGGACGACGTAGGGAAGGGCTGTGCGCAACCGGTCTGCTAAAACCTTTGCAAGTAGCTTGTAATCTACGCACAGCATGGTCAACGGCCGCCAGTTGCCAAGGTCAGTTGCTTCCCCCTTCTTATAAAGAAGTGACAGCACACCG
Source organism: Salmo trutta (assembly GCF_901001165.1). Classification (NCBI taxonomy): domain Eukaryota; kingdom Metazoa; phylum Chordata; class Actinopteri; order Salmoniformes; family Salmonidae; genus Salmo; species Salmo trutta. Next base: position 62,949 of record NW_021822844.1, on the reverse strand, counting down.
ACAACCATTGATCCCCCCGGGACCCCCGTCTCAAGGATGGCCTTCAAGACTTCGAGGACCACTGGTCCAAGTATACCCCAAAACTTGAGGTAAAACTCGGCCGGCAGCCCATCCATCCCAGGCACCTTCCCTTTTCCCATCCTCCTGAGAGCGCTCTCAACCTCCTCGAGGGAGATCTGAGCCTCCATCACATCTCTAATGTCCTCCGGCAATCGCCGGGACAAGTGTTCTAAAAACACATCTCCCTGCTCTACATCTATTACCCTCTCTTTAAATAAACCTCGGTAATGATCAGTTGTTACCCTGACCATTTCCTCCGGTTTTCTAACTATGCTACCATCTTCTTTCCTCACCCCATGCATTATCTTCCTACTCTGTCTGCCCTTAACCGACTTAAAGAACATAGCGGAACAAGTCTCATTATGTTCTAGAAAGCCATTATGCGCCCGCTCCAGGAAAGCTCGAGCCTTCCGCTCCTGCAGCTCCCTGAGCTGCGCCTTCAGGTCAGTGGATCTCTCCCAGTCAATCGACCCGCCGAGGTTGCCTGCCTCGTACTCGAGTTCGAGCAACCTTTGGATACGATCCACCTCCCTCCTTTCCTCCCTTTTTTTCCTCCTGCAATATCCTATTATAAAGGCCCTAATCCTTACCTTAACTAAATCCCACCACTCTAACACCCCCTCACACATGGACCGGAGGCCTTCAAGCCCCCGAAAGAAACCAAAGAAGGTGTCAACGAAAGCTTGCTCCTCCAGCACATCCCGATCTAATTTCCAGTACCCCCTACCGAAGAGGCAGACTGGCGACCCCACCTGCAGGAGCACCCCGTCGTGATCTGAAAAGAACACAGGCAACAGCCGCCCAGACAACTGACCCAAAGACCTGGATACAAAAATGTAGTCGAGCCTCCGCGCAACCCCCCGGGAGTTGCGCCATGTGGGACCAGCCATTGTCGGAGTAGTGTGCAGGCCTCCATCAACCAGACCATGGCAAGCCATTAGCCCGGTGATGGATCCTGCACTACTATCCCTCACTAACCCTAAATCTATGTTAAAATCCCCACCTATCACCAAGTGCCTATTTGTAACACACAGGGGCGCCAGACAGTCCACCATCTCCCTCCTGTCTGCCGCCACCTGTGGCCCATACACCACCACTAACCTATACCTACTATCCCTAAAAGTGACATCCACCCCCAACACCCTCCCCTGCATTACAACAAAAGATCCCTCCACCTTCACCTCCCTATTCCCAAACAAAATCCCCACCCCTGTAGAATGCACCCCACCTATACCCCAAACTGACTCCCCCTTATCCCACTCCCTACTAAACCTGATGACATCCCCTCCATCCCTCAGGTGAACCTCCTGTAAAAAACAAACATCAAAACCCACCCCCTCCAAAAAACTAAAAACCGCCCTCCTCTTAACAAAATCCCTCAAACCCCTTACATTTAAACTAAAAATATTAACAGAAAATGTCATTTAAATTTATAACCCTACATCAACGAAATGAAACCCCAAAATAACAAAACAACAGGAGACTCACCCGATGCTCCCCTGCTTCTTCTCATCCGGCAGGGACGTCTTCTCCTCTCCTGACGTCCCCCCGTCCTCCTCCATCTCTCCAACCCAGGATGCAGGCATGGTGTTAGGCCTTGGAGTGCCCTGCATCCTGGGTTCCCCACCAACACCCTCCGTTCCTCTCTCCCTGTAGGCTTCTGGACTGAGATCGAGAGCAGGGGACCCCATCTCCCCAAGCAGGAGTTGAGATCCCCCCTCAGACACCCAGCCCAGCGCCACGCCCTGGGAGTCACCCTCCACCAGACGTTGAGGGGCCGAGGAAAACAGAGAGGACAAGGCCTTTCCTCCCTCCCCCATCACACGCTTGGCCATCCCCTCCACACCCCCCTCCCTCTCACTGCATTCCGGGCCCCCCCTCTTCCCTTTCTTCTTTGGCGTTGGAGGCAGCGGAGAGACACCACTCCCCCTCTCCGCTAGCTCCTCCACCATTCCCCTCAACTCTTCAACGAGGGCGCTCGACATGCTGTCCCCCCACTCCTTCCCTCCTTCTGCTCCTTCTTCTGGTCCCGTCTTCACTTCTCCCTCCATTTCTGCCACCGTTCCCTCCTCCACCTCCTCTCTCTCCACCGTCCCAGTCTCCTTCTTCTCCGCTCCTCCACCTCCTTCCACCTCCTCTCCTTTTGTTCCGGCCTTCTCGGCTCCTCGCCTCTCTCCTCTCGTAGCCTCCTTCCTCCCGTCCTCTTCCTGTGCCATCCTTTCCCCTGTGCCATTACTGTCATCCGCTCCCTTTCGTTCTCTCCTCCCTCCATCCCCCGTTCCCCCTCCAGCTGCAGAGGCGTATGACCTTTGACGAGCCGGGCAATCACGCCACAGGTGTGCTGATGAACCACACCCGTGGCAAGCCTTGGGCTCGTCACAATCCTTGGCCTCGTGCTCTCCCGACCCACAGAACCTGCACTTTCTGGTGTTGCACGAGGCCAGGATATGACCGTAGGCCATACACCTCCTGCAGAATGGAGGCTGACGGGCATAAAACAATGTCCCCCTGTCAGCCCCCAGGGAGAACATCGCTGGAGGATGGAGGTAGCCACCCAATCCCTTCGGGTCCTCCCTGAGAAGGATCTGGAACCCTCTCCTCCCGTTCCAGAATCCCAGGGAGTCCCTGAGGTGCCTTGCTGAGGAGACATTGTCCGCGTATCTCCCCAGAAAGGCCCTCACCTCCTCGTCCTTCACATGCGGATTGTACATATTGACGGTGACCACCCTGAAATTGTTCCTTGCCAGGCTGGTCACCTCGTAATGACACAGGGGCCTTGCACCTTTCCCTTCCTTCACTCTCGTCATAATGTCTTCATGTTTCTCCTCCGTGTGGAAGGTCACGTCGAAGGCTCTCTCCATTGGGTTACCTTGTAGGCATAGGACATCT
>NW_021822844.1:52500-57500 GCF_901001165.1 Salmo trutta | reverse complement strand
GCTGCCTTCTCTGTCTCCATCCTTTCTATCTCCTTCTTCTCCACCGCCGTCTTCTCAATCTCCTCCCTCTCTGTTTCCTTCTCCATCTCCTTCTTCTCCACCACCGTCTTCTCTGTCCCCTCCACTCTCTTTTCTCCTTCCTCCTCCTGCTCCTTCTCTCCTTCATCTGCCTGCTCCTCCTCTCTTTCCGCCTCCTGCTCCTCCTCTCTTTCAGTCTCCTTCCCTTCTGGTTCCACCAAATCCATTTCTTTCTCTCCCTCTTCTCCTGCTGCCGTTCTTTCCTTCTCCTCCCGCTGTATGTCCTTTTCCTCCGTGCCTCTCCTTCTTTCTTGTTCCCCTCCTCTTCTTCCCCCATCCCCGGCTCTCGCTCCCCCCCCAGCTGCAGACGCGTATGACCTCTGACGCGCCGGGCATTCACGCCACAGGTGCGTCAGCAAGCCACACCCGTGACATGCCCTCGGCGCGTCACAGTCCCCCGCCCCGTGCTCTGTAGATCCACAATACCTACACTTCTTTGTGCTGCACGAGGCGAGGATATGACCATAGGCCATACAACGCCTGCAGAACGGGGGCTGACGGGCATAATACAACGTCCCCCGGTCAGCCCCAGGGAGAACATAGCCGGAGGATGGAGGTAGCCTCCCAGACCTTTTGGGTCTTCTCTAAGAAGGGCCTGATACCCTCTCTTCCCAGTCCAAAACCCGAGGGAGTCCTTAAGGAGCCTTCCTGAGGAGATGTTGTCCATATACCTCCCCAGGAAGGTCCTCACCTCTTCGTCTTTCACGTGTGGATTGTACATAGTAACAGTCACTACTCTAAAATTGGTCTTCGCCAAGCTTGTCACTGCATAGTGACACATAGGTCTTTCTTTCTCTAATTCCCTCACCTTCCGCATCGTCTCCTCGTGTTGCTTCTCCGTATAGAACGTGACGTCGAAGGCTCCCTCTAATGGATTCCCCTGGAGGCAGAAGACATCCTTTACACCAAGCTTGAGCATCCCCATCAGGATGGTTCTTCCGAAAGTCTCCCTCCCGAATTGCTCCACCTCCAAATCCTTCCACGCAAATCTTGCTGTGTTGGCCAAACCGACCCCCGGAACAGACCTGCTCTTGATGTTCTCCTCCATGTTTTTCAATAAAGAAAGCTCTCTTCAAAAAATACCACTCAAAAACAACAAACTTTCCTCCCTCCTGCCTTCCTTCGACCTTCTGGCTCAGCGGGCTTTGGGGCACCTCGGTACCAAGCTTGATCTGAGCCAAAAGGCCGAGAAGCGATAACCCACAAATTGACCCCTGCACCCGCCGGGCCCCCCGGGGGTCTCGGCAGACCTCAGCGGTTTGGCAAAAGTTGTCTCCTCCCCACCCGACGCTTCCCTGGTGACAGGCGGGTGTTTTTTTTAACAAGTCGCTAATGCGTCTTAAGTCACTAGCTCTTTAAGCCTAGTGCGACTATTTGTTCAAAGCCCGGAAAACACGTCAGTCGTCGTCGGGCTTGAACTCAATTGCCCGAGCGACTACTTTGAGTGGAAAAATACGCCGGTCGGTCGGTCGGTCAGCCGGCTTCAAGTCAAACGCCTGAGCAAAAAGTCTCGGCGTCATCTCTGTCAATTTCTCTTGAAACAAGATACCGGGCTCTGCCAGAAGCAAAGCCCTTCCAAAAATATGTTGAACTCGTAAGTGTTCCTCTCCACGGAAGTCTTTAGTAAAAGGCGAAAGGCTTGTGCGTAATGAAGAGAAACCAGAGTCGTATGGAAGTCAGAGGTCGGGGCCCGAGACACACACTGTGCACTCTAGGCCGGGTGCCCGCGGGTGGTTCCCGAACCCACTCTTCCAAGTTTGAGGGCTGTGGGTAAAAATTCACAGACAGACAGACAATCCTGGTGAAGTGATTGTATTTTTTGGGGGGGTCAAAAACACAGACAGACAGACAGACAGACAGACAGACAGACAGACAGACAGACAGACAGACAGACAGACAATCCTGGTGAAGTGATTGTATTTTTTGGGGGGGGTCAAAAACAGAGACAGACAGACAGACAGACAGACAGACAGACAGACAGACAGACAGACAATCCTGGTGAAGTGATTGTATTTTTTGGGGGGGGTCAAAAACAGAGACAGACAGACAGACAGACAGACAGACAGACAGACAGACAGACAGACAGACAGACAATCCTGGTGAAGTGATTGTATTTTTTGGGGGGGGTCAAAAACAGAGACAGACAGACAGACACACACACACAGAGACACACACACACACACACACAGAGACACACACACACACACACACACACACACAGACAGAGACACACACACACACAGACACACACACACACACACACACAGAGACACACACACACACACACACACACAGACACACACACACACACACACACAGACAGAGACACACACAGACACACAGACACACACACACACACACACAATCCTGGCCAATGTTTTTTTTTTTTTTTTTTTAAGTAAAATGGCGGGAAAACGGGGGACCCCATGAAGGGGGCTTCGCCCTTGTTTCAGTTTGGATGATTCTTCTTTTTTCATTCCTTCTCTTCTTCTGCTAGCTGTTTTACATAGCTTTGTGTATTTCTTTTTCCTTGACAATGAGAGAGAAGTGTTGCACCGTTCCCGGAGGTACTGCAATACCGGGTCGATGCGTGGAGCGGATGGAGCAAGCCCCATTTCCGACTCCCTGTTCGAAAAATCCATTTAATATGTAGTCCCCCGATGGGGGACATATCAGATATTAAACTGATAAGAACAGATTTTTTTTTTTTTACAAAATATATTTATTACGTTCCAAACCAAGCAAAATTTTCCACAAATCAAAAAATTCAAACACAAATCCCAATAAACACAAAAATAGACATTTCAAAACTATTCACCAATAACCAAGCCCAAAACCCATATCAAATAACCCAAAAAACACTCACCCTTTACTCCCGACCGACGGGGACGCCTCCTCCACTCCTGACGCTCCACCGTCGGCCACCATCCCCTCTCCCCTGGAAACAACACCACTACCCGGCACACCCACACTCTGTGCCTCGTGCCCCCCACTCAAATCTACCACTCCCCCCCTCCTCCCGACTCCGGCCCGGGGACCCCATGCCCCTAAACAGGGAGCTTAAGCCTCCCTCACTCGCCCAATCCTGAGCCATTCCTGTGAGGTCCAGTTCAGACAGGGGTATAAAGGAGAAGGAAGAGGGAGCCCACGAGGGTCCTGCAACCTCCCCCTCCCCTCCCCCCTGATCTGCCTCCCCCCCTCTTTCTCCACACCTCCCCCTCAAGCTCTCCTTCCTCTTCGACCTCCTGTAATGTCTAGTAGCCGGCAAAAGGTTTTCATACCTCTTCCATATCTTACGACTTTTAATTCCCCCCATTTCAGTGTTCACCCAATCCTTCGCTCTCGTTACCTTCTCTGTCTCCTTTCTTTCTATCTCCTTCTTCTCCACCGCCGTCTTCTCAATCTCCTCCCTCTCTGTTTCCTTCTCCATCACCTTCCTCTCCACCTCCTTCTTCTCTTGCCCCTCCACTCTCATGTCTCCTTCCACCTCCTGCTCCTTCTCTCCTTCTGCCTCCTGCTCCTCCTCTCCTTCAACCTCTCCTCCCAGCACCTTCTCTCCTTCATCCTCCTGGTCCTCCCCTCTTTCAGCCTCCTGCTCCTCCTCTCTTTCAGCCTCCTTCCCTTCCGGTTCCACTATGTCCATTTCTTCCTTTTCCTCTTCTGCTCCTGCTGTCGCTCTTTCCTTCTCCTCCTGCCGTGCGTCCCTTTTCTCCGTGCCTGTTCCTGGCTCTCTGTCCCCTCCTCTTCTTCCCCCCTCCCCGGCTCTCGCTCCCCCCCCAGCTGCAGACGCGTATGACCGGTGACGCGCCGGGCATTCACGCCACAGGTGTGTTAGCATGCCACACCCGTGACATGCCCTCGGCGCGTCACAGTCCCCCGCCCCGTGCTCCGCAGATCCACAATACCTACATTTCTTTGTGCTGCACGAGGCGAGGATATGACCATAGGCCATACAACGCCTGCAGAACGGAGGCTGACGGGCATAATGCAATGTCCCCCGGTCAGCCCCCAGGGAGAACATAGCCGGAGGATGGAGGTAGCCCCCCAGACCTTTTGGGTCTTCTCGAAGGAGAGCCTGGTAGCTTCTCCTCCCCGTCCAAAACCCGAGCGTGTCCTTGAGGAGCCTTGCTGAGGAGATGTTGTTCATAAATCTCCCCAGGAAGGCCCTCACATCCTCTTCCTTTACATGTGGGTTATACATGTTAATGGTCACAACTCTAAAATTGTTCCTTGCCAGATTTGTTACGGCATAGTGACACATGGGCCTCTCCTTCTCCACTCTTCTCACTTTCTGCATTATCTCCTCATGTTTTCCCTCCGTATGCAGCGTGACCTCAAAAGCTCCCTCCAACGGGTTGTCATGGAGGCAAAAGACATCTTCTACCTTCAGTTGGAGCACCCCCATTAGCAGGTTCCTTCCAAAGGTTTCCCTCCCGAAAGGCTCCATGTCCTTCTCCTTCCATGTAAAACGCACTGTATTGGCCAGCCCGATTCCAGGGACCGATGCTGATGGTATCTTCCGAGCCATCTTCTCCGGAAGAATTGCCTCCTCAATAATCTCCAGCCTTCAAAAAGAAAACCGAGTAGAAACAAAAAAAACTTTCCAAACCGGGAATTTTCTCCGCCCAAAAAACCCTATCGCCCTCCTATCTCCGACCTTTTGACTCAGCGAGCTCTGGGGCACCTCGGTACCAAGCTTGATCTGAGCCAAAAGGCCGAGAAGCGATAACCCACAAATTGACCCCTGCACCCGCCGGGCCCCCGGGGGTCTCGGCAGACCTCAGCGGTTTGGCAAAAGTTGTCTCCTCCCCACCCGACGCTTCCCTGGTGACAGGCGGGTGTTTTTTTTAACAAGTCGCTAATGCGTCTTTAAGTCACTAGCTCTTTAAGCCTAGTGCGACTATTTGTTCAAAGCCCGGAAA
>NW_021822844.1:45000-50000 GCF_901001165.1 Salmo trutta | reverse complement strand
ATAGAGATGGCAATACATCCACCTTGAGAACCAGGACCTTGCCTAAAAAGGACAACGACCTAGCCCTCCACATCGCTAGCTTCTTCTGTACCACTGCGATGCCCATGTTCCAGTTCAGCGTCGCTGAGCCGGAGGTCTCAAAATGGACCCCGAGTATCCTCAGGGCCCCGTTACAGAGAGATAACCCTCCGGGCACATCCGTCCTACCACTCCATCTTCCGAAAAACTTAACGGAAGACTTCGCGTGGTTAAGAACCGCCCCCGACGCTCGGGTGAAGTCCCCAATAATGGCAAGGGACCTTGTCAGGCACGAGTCCTTGCAAAGCAGCAAGGATGTGTCGTCGGCGTACTGTGTCAACTTGACACGGAGACCGCCACTTCCAGGGATCAGCAAGCCCTCCACCCCTGTGTCTGCCCTAATGGCAGCCCCCAGAGGCTCCATGTACAGAACGAAGAGGAGAGCTGAGAGCGGGCATCCCTGCCTGACCCCAGACGAGAGGTCAAAAACGTCACCTAAGTGACTGTTTACGCTAACTCGGCACCCCGCTCCGACATATAATGTACGGATCCATCCTATAAACTTCTCCCCAAATCCTAATCTACCTAACACCCTGAATAGAAAGGATCTATTCACGCGATCAAAGGCTTTCGCCTGATCAAGCGCTGCTACCATTAAAGGCAGCCCCCTATCTTCTACCCAAGCGATGGAGTCCCTGATCAACTGTAGGTTCCATCTGATCGAGCGACCCTCTACCCCGCACGTCTGATCCTCATGGACGACGTAGGGAAGGGCTGTGCGCAACCGGTCTGCTAAAACCTTTGCAAGTAGCTTGTAATCTACGCACAGCATGGTCAACGGCCGCCAGTTGCCAAGGTCAGTTGCTTCCCCCTTCTTATAAAGAAGTGACAGCACACCGACAACCATTGATCCCCCCGGGACCCCCGTCTCAAGGATGGCCTTCAAGACTTCGAGGACCACTGGTCCAAGTATACCCCAAAACTTGAGGTAAAACTCGGCCGGCAGCCCATCCATCCCAGGCACCTTCCCTTTTCCCATCCTCCTGAGAGCGCTCTCAACCTCCTCGAGGGAGATCTGAGCCTCCATCACATCTCTAATGTCCTCCGGCAATCGCCGGGACAAGTGTTCTAAAAACACATCTCCCTGCTCTACATCTATTACCCTCTCTTTAAATAAACCTCGGTAATGATCAGTTGTTACCCTGACCATTTCCTCCGGTTTTCTAACTATGCTACCATCTTCTTTCCTCACCCCATGCATTATCTTCCTACTCTGTCTGCCCTTAACCGACTTAAAGAACATAGCGGAACAAGTCTCATTATGTTCTAGAAAGCCATTATGCGCCCGCTCCAGGAAAGCTCGAGCCTTCCGCTCCTGCAGCTCCCTGAGCTGCGCCTTCAGGTCAGTGGATCTCTCCCAGTCAATCGACCCGCCGAGGTTGCCTGCCTCGTACTCGAGTTCGAGCAACCTTTGGATACGATCCACCTCCCTCCTTTCCTCCCTTTTTTTCCTCCTGCAATATCCTATTATAAAGGCCCTAATCCTTACCTTAACTAAATCCCACCACTCTAACACCCCCTCACACATGGACCGGAGGCCTTCAAGCCCCCGAAAGAAACCAAAGAAGGTGTCAACGAAAGCTTGCTCCTCCAGCACATCCCGATCTAATTTCCAGTACCCCCTACCGAAGAGGCAGACTGGCGACCCCACCTGCAGGAGCACCCCGTCGTGATCTGAAAAGAACACAGGCAACAGCCGCCCAGACAACTGACCCAAAGACCTGGATACAAAAATGTAGTCGAGCCTCCGCGCAACCCCCCGGGAGTTGCGCCATGTGGGACCAGCCATTGTCGGAGTAGTGTGCAGGCCTCCATCAACCAGACCATGGCAAGCCATTAGCCCGGTGATGGATCCTGCACTACTATCCCTCACTAACCCTAAATCTATGTTAAAATCCCCACCTATCACCAAGTGCCTATTTGTAACACACAGGGGCGCCAGACAGTCCACCATCTCCCTCCTGTCTGCCGCCACCTGTGGCCCATACACCACCACTAACCTATACCTACTATCCCTAAAAGTGACATCCACCCCCAACACCCTCCCCTGCATTACAACAAAAGATCCCTCCACCTTCACCTCCCTATTCCCAAACAAAATCCCCACCCCTGTAGAATGCACCCCACCTATACCCCAAACTGACTCCCCCTTATCCCACTCCCTACTAAACCTGATGACATCCCCTCCATCCCTCAGGTGAACCTCCTGTAAAAAACAAACATCAAAACCCACCCCCTCCAAAAAACTAAAAACCGCCCTCCTCTTAACAAAATCCCTCAAACCCCTTACATTTAAACTAAAAATATTAACAGAAAATGTCATTTAAATTTATAACCCTACATCAACGAAATGAAACCCCAAAATAACAAAACAACAGGAGACTCACCCGATGCTCCCCTGCTTCTTCTCATCCGGCAGGGACGTCTTCTCCTCTCCTGACGTCCCCCCGTCCTCCTCCATCTCTCCAACCCAGGATGCAGGCATGGTGTTAGGCCTTGGAGTGCCCTGCATCCTGGGTTCCCCACCAACACCCTCCGTTCCTCTCTCCCTGTAGGCTTCTGGACTGAGATCGAGAGCAGGGGACCCCATCTCCCCAAGCAGGAGTTGAGATCCCCCCTCAGACACCCAGCCCAGCGCCACGCCCTGGGAGTCACCCTCCACCAGACGTTGAGGGGCCGAGGAAAACAGAGAGGACAAGGCCTTTCCTCCCTCCCCCATCACACGCTTGGCCATCCCCTCCACACCCCCCTCCCTCTCACTGCATTCCGGGCCCCCCCTCTTCCCTTTCTTCTTTGGCGTTGGAGGCAGCGGAGAGACACCACTCCCCCTCTCCGCTAGCTCCTCCACCATTCCCCTCAACTCTTCAACGAGGGCGCTCGACATGCTGTCCCCCCACTCCTTCCCTCCTTCTGCTCCTTCTTCTGGTCCCGTCTTCACTTCTCCCTCCATTTCTGCCACCGTTCCCTCCTCCACCTCCTCTCTCTCCACCGTCCCAGTCTCCTTCTTCTCCGCTCCTCCACCTCCTTCCACCTCCTCTCCTTTTGTTCCGGCCTTCTCGGCTCCTCGCCTCTCTCCTCTCGTAGCCTCCTTCCTCCCGTCCTCTTCCTGTGCCATCCTTTCCCCTGTGCCATTACTGTCATCCGCTCCCTTTCGTTCTCTCCTCCCTCCATCCCCCGTTCCCCCTCCAGCTGCAGAGGCGTATGACCTTTGACGAGCCGGGCAATCACGCCACAGGTGTGCTGATGAACCACACCCGTGGCAAGCCTTGGGCTCGTCACAATCCTTGGCCTCGTGCTCTCCCGACCCACAGAACCTGCACTTTCTGGTGTTGCACGAGGCCAGGATATGACCGTAGGCCATACACCTCCTGCAGAATGGAGGCTGACGGGCATAAAACAATGTCCCCCTGTCAGCCCCCAGGGAGAACATCGCTGGAGGATGGAGGTAGCCACCCAATCCCTTCGGGTCCTCCCTGAGAAGGATCTGGAACCCTCTCCTCCCGTTCCAGAATCCCAGGGAGTCCCTGAGGTGCCTTGCTGAGGAGACATTGTCCGCGTATCTCCCCAGAAAGGCCCTCACCTCCTCGTCCTTCACATGCGGATTGTACATATTGACGGTGACCACCCTGAAATTGTTCCTTGCCAGGCTGGTCACCTCGTAATGACACAGGGGCCTTGCACCTTTCCCTTCCTTCACTCTCGTCATAATGTCTTCATGTTTCTCCTCCGTGTGGAAGGTCACGTCGAAGGCTCTCTCCATTGGGTTACCTTGTAGGCATAGGACATCTTTCACCGATAACTTTAGGACCCCCATCAGGATAGTCCTTCCAAATGTCTCCCTCCCAAATGGCTCCATATCCTTTTCCTTCCAAGCAAACCTCACCGTATTCGCCAATCCAATACCTGGTACGGACCTGTTCTGTCTGTTGTTCTCCATTTTCTTCTCCAAAAAAGCTCTCTCCAAAAGAAGCCAAAGAACAAGGAAAACCGGGAAAAAAACGATTCCTCAAATAAAGAAAAAAAACACTTTCCTCCCTCCTGCCTTCCTTCGACCTTCTGACTCAGCGGGCTTTGGGGCACCTCGGTACCAAGCTTGATCTGAGCCAAAAGGCCGAGAAGCGATAACCCACAAATTGACCCCTGCACCCGCCGGGCCCCCGGGGGTCTCGGCAGACCTCAGCGGTTTGGCAAAAGTTGTCTCCTCCCCACCCGACGCTTCCCTGGTGACAGGCGGGTGTTTTTTTTAACAAGTCGCTAATGCGTCTTTAAGTCACTAGCTCTTTAAGCCTAGTGCGACTATTTGTTCAAAGCCCGGAAAACACGTCAGTCGTCGTCGGGCTTGAACTCAATTGCCCGAGCGACTACTTTGAGTGGAAAAATACGCCGGTCGGTCGGTCGGTCAGCCGGCTTCAAGTCAAACGCCTGAGCAAAAAGTCTCGGCGTCATCTCTGTCAATTTCTCTTGAAACAAGATACCGGGCTCTGCCAGAAGCAAAGCCCTTCCAAAAATATGTTGAACTCGTAAGTGTTCCTCTCCACGGAAGTCTTTAGTAAAAGGCGAAAGGCTTGTGCGTAATGAAGAGAAACCAGAGTCGTATGGAAGTCAGAGGTCGGGGCCCGAGACACACACTGTGCACTCTAGGCCGGGTGCCCGCGGGTGGTTCCCGAACCCACTCTTCCAAGTTTGAGGGCTGTGGGTAAAAATTCACAGACAGACAGACAATCCTGGTGAAGTGATTGTATTTTTTGGGGGGGTCAAAAACACAGACAGACAGACAGACAGACAGACAGACAGACAGACAGACAGACAGACAGACAGACAGACAGACAGACAATCCTGGTGAAGTGATTGTATTTTTTGGGGGGGGTCAAAAACAGAGACAGACAGACAGACAGACAGACAGACAGACAGACAGACAGACA
>NW_021822844.1:37500-42500 GCF_901001165.1 Salmo trutta | reverse complement strand
ACACCCTGAATAGAAAGGATCTATTCACGCGATCAAAGGCTTTCGCCTGATCAAGCGCTGCTACCATTAAAGGCAGCCCCCTATCTTCTACCCAAGCGATGGAGTCCCTGATCAACTGTAGGTTCCACCTAATAGAGCGTCCCTCTACCCCACACGTCTGATCCTCGTGGACGACGTAGGGAAGGGCTGTGCGCAACCTGTCTGCTATGACCTTTGCTAAGAGCTTATAGTCTACACACAGCATGGTCAATGGCCGCCAGTTGCCAAGGTCTGTTACTTCCCCCTTCTTGTAAAGAAGTGATAGCACACCGACAGCCATTGATCCCCCCGGGACCCCCGTCTCAAGGATGGCCTTCAAGACTTCGAGGACCACTGGTCCAAGTATACCCCAAAACTTGAGGTAAAACTCGGCCGGCAGCCCATCCATCCCAGGCACCTTCCCTTTTCCCATCCTCCTGAGAGCGCTCTCAACCTCTTCGAGGGAGATCTGAGCCTCCATCGCATTTCTAATGTCCTCCGGCAATCGCCGGGACAAGTGTTCTAAAAACACATTTCCCTGCTCTACATCTATTTCCCTCTCCTTAAATAAACCTCGGAAATGATCAGTTGTCACCCTGACCATCTCCTCCGGCTTTCTAACTATACTTCCATTTTCTTCCCTAACCCCATGCATTACCTTCCTACTCTGTCTGCCCCTAACTGACTTAAAGAACATAGCGGAACAAGTCTCATTGTGTTCTAAAAAGCCATTATGCGCCCGCTCCAGGAAAGCTCGAGCCTTCCGCTCCTGCAGCACCCTGAGCTGCGCCTTCAGGGCTGTGGATCTCTCCCAGTCAAACGACCCGCCGAGGTTGCCTGCCTCGTACTCGAGTTCGAGCAACCTTTGGATACGATCCACCTCCCTCCTTTCCTCCCTTTTTTTCCTCTTGCAATATCCTATTATAAAGGCCCTAGTCCTTACCTTAACTAAATCCCACCACTCTAACACCCCCTCGCACATGGACCGGAGGCCTTCAATCCTCCGAAAGAAACCAAAAAAGGCGTCGACGAAAGCTTGCTCCTCCAGCACCTCCCGATCTAACTTCCAGTACCCCCTACCGAAGAGGCAGACTGGCGACCCCACCTGTAGGAGCACCCCGTCATGATCTGAGAAGAACACAGGCAACAGCCGCCCAGACAACTGACCCAAAGACCTAGATAGGAAAATGTAGTCGAGCCTCCGCGCAACCCCCCGGGAGTTGCGCCATGTGGGACCAGCCATTGTCGGAGTAGAGTGCAGGCCTCCATCAACCAGACCATGGCAAGCCATTAGCCCGGTGATGGCACCTGCACTACTATCACCCACTAACCCTAAATCTATGTTGAAATCCCCTCCTATCACCAAGTGCCTATTTGTGACACACAGGGGCGCCAGACAGTCCACCATCTCCCTCCTGTCTGCCGCCACCTGTGGCCCGTACACCACCACTAATCTAAATTTACAATCCCTTAACGTGACATCCACCCCCCAAAACCCTCCCCTGCACAACCACATAATAACCCTCCACCTTCACCTCCCTATTCCCAAACAAAATCCCCACCCCCGTTGAATGAACCCCACCAATACCCCAGACTGACTCCCCCTTGTCCCACTCCCTCCTAAACCTACTCACATCCCCTCCATCCCTCAGGTGAACCTCCTGCAACAAACAAAAATCAAAACCCACACCCCCCAAATAACTAAATACCGCCCGCCTCTTAACAAAATCCCTTAAACCCCTTACATTTAGACTAACAAAAGTAAAATTAGACCCCATGAAAAATAAAAATTAAAAACTAACACAACCTTCCCTCAACATACTAAAAACCCAACAGAAAAAACAAAAAACAGGAGACTCACCCGATGCTCCCCTGCTCAATTTCTACCGACGGGGACGCCGTCCGCACTCCCGACGCCCCCCCCCTCTTCCTCCATTTCACCAACCCAGGATGCCGGAATGGTGTTTGGCACCGGGGTGCCCTGCATCCTGGGTCTACCCCCACACTCCTCCCCCTCCCCAGTGCTGTAGCTGGATTGGAAGAGAATAGGGGAGTCCGAATCCCCAAACGAAAAAAACCCCCACCTCCTCCTCCGCCCAGCCCTGGGCCTTGTTAGGTGGGTCCCCCCCCACCAGTAGTAGAGGGCCTTGGGAAACCAGTGGTAACGCAGAGGTTTCTCCCGCCCCCGTCGGTCTCTTGGCCGCCCCCTCCCTCTCGCTGTCGACCAAACTCACCCTCCTCTTCGCTCTCTTCTTCGGTGATTGTGGCAGGAGAGAGACACCACCCTCGGTCCCCGCCAGCTCCTCCACCATGCCCCTCATCTCCTCCACCAGGGCACTTTCCCCCCACTCCCCCCTCCCCCCCTCCTCTACTGGTCCTTCCACCGTCTCCACCACTCCTCCCTCACTCGCATCCCTCTCCGGCTCCTCCACTCTCGTGCTTTCCTCCGCCTTTTTTCCCAGTTGTCCTCCTCTCATGCCTTCCATGTCCGCCTCTCCTCCTGCTGCCACTCCTTTCTCCTCCTCTTTCCTTGCAGCCTTCCCCTCTGGGCCCGTGCTGTCCGACGTCCTTCCTTTCCCTCCTCTTCTTCCCCCATCCCCCGCTCCTGCTCCCCCCCCAGCTGCAGACGCGTATGACCCCTGACGAGCCGGGCACTCCCGCCACAGGTGTGCTGACGAGCCACACCCGTGGCACGCCTTAGGCTCGTCACAATCCTTCGCCTCGTGCTCCCCAGATCCACAAAATCTGCACTTTCTAGTGCTGCACGAGGCGAGGATGTGACCATAGGCCATACAACGCCTGCAAAACGGGGGCTGACGTGCGTAAAACAACGTCCCCCTGTCAGCCCCCAGGGAGAACATCGCGGGGGGATGAAGGTAGCCACCAATCCCCTTTGGGTCCTCCCTGAGGAGGGCCTGGAACCCTCTCCGCCCATTCCAAAACCCCAGGGAGTCCCTGAGGTGCCTCGCTGAGGAAATATTGTCCATGTACCTCCCCAGAAATGCTCTCACTTCTTCGTCTGTAACATGTGGATTATACATGTTAACTGTTACTACTCTAAAATTGTTTTTTGCCAAGCTAGTGACCTCATAATGGCACATTGGTTTTGTGTCTCCCACAGCTTTCGCCTTCTTCATTATGTCGTCGTGTTTTTCTTCTTTATGGAAGGTCACATCGAAAGCCGCTTCCATCGGGTTCCCTTGTAGACATAAAACATCTTTTACCTCCAATTTTAGGATTCCCATCAGTATTGTCCTTCCAAAAGTTTCTCTCCCGAAAGGCTCCATCCCCTTGTCCTTCCAGGCGAACCTCAGCGTGTTGGCCATCCCGATCCCTGGAACAGACTTCTTGGATGTGTAACGAGCCATTCCCAAATTGAAAATGACACGCACAATCAAAAAAAACAGCTCTCTAAAAAGAAGCCACTGAAAGAAAAAAATTTTTTTGTTTGTTTTTTTGTGCAAAACGATTCCTTCCAAACTTATCGCCCTCCGGCCATCGGCTTCTGGCTAAGGGGTTACGGCACCGCAGTACCCAACTTGAACTTAGCCAAAAGGCCGAGAAGCGATAACCCACAAATTGACCCCTGCACCCGCCGGGCCCCCGGGGGTCTCGGCAGACCTCAGCGGTTTGGCAAAAGTTGTCTCCTCCCCACCCGACGCTTCCCTGGTGACAGGCGGGTGTTTTTTTTAACAAGTCGCTAATGCGTCTTTAAGTCACTAGCTCTTTAAGCCTAGTGCGACTATTTGTTCAAAGCCCGGAAAACACGTCAGTCGTCGTCGGGCTTGAACTCAATTGCCCGAGCGACTACTTTGAGTGGAAAAATACGCCGGTCGGTCGGTCGGTCAGCCGGCTTCAAGTCAAACGCCTGAGCAAAAAGTCTCGGCGTCATCTCTGTCAATTTCTCTTGAAACAAGATACCGGGCTCTGCCAGAAGCAAAGCCCTTCCAAAAATATGTTGAACTCGTAAGTGTTCCTCTCCACGGAAGTCTTTAGTAAAAGGCGAAAGGCTTGTGCGTAATGAAGAGAAACCAGAGTCGTATGGAAGTCAGAGGTCGGGGCCCGAGACACACACTGTGCACTCTAGGCCGGGTGCCCGCGGGTGGTTCCCGAACCCACTCTTCCAAGTTTGAGGGCTGTGGGTAAAAATTCACAGACAGACAGACAATCCTGGTGAAGTGATTGTATTTTTTGGGGGGGTCAAAAACACAGACAGACAGACAGACAGACAGACAGACAGACAGACAGACAGACAGACAGACAGACAGACAGACAGACAATCCTGGTGAAGTGATTGTATTTTTTGGGGGGGGTCAAAAACAGAGACAGACAGACAGACAGACAGACAGACAGACAGACAGACAGACAGACAGACAGACAGACAGACAATCCTGGTGAAGTGATTGTATTTTTTGGGGGGGGTCAAAAACAGAGACAGACAGACAGACAGACAGACAGACAGACAGACAGACAGACAGACAGACAGACAGACAATCCTGGTGAAGTGATTGTATTTTTTGGGGGGGGTCAAAAACAGAGACAGACAGACAGACACACACACACAGAGACACACACACACACACACACAGAGACACACACACACACACACACACACACACAGACAGAGACACACACACACACAGACACACACACACACACACACACACAGAGACACACACACACACACACACAGACACACACACACACACACACACAGACAGAGACACACACAGACACACAGACACACACACACACACACACAATCCTGGCCAATGTTTTTTTTTTTTTTTTTTTTTTTTTTTTTTTTAAGTAAAATGGCGGGAAAACGGGGGACCCCATGAAGGGGGCTTCGCCCTTGTTTCAGTTTGGATGATTCTTCTTTTTTCATTCCTTCTCTTCTTCTGCTAGCTGTTTTACATAGCTTTGTGTATTTCTTTTTCCTTGACAATGAGAGAGAAGTGTTGCACCGTTCCCGGAGGTAC
>NW_021822844.1:12500-32500 GCF_901001165.1 Salmo trutta | reverse complement strand
TTCCGAAAAACTTAACGGAAGACTTCGCGTGGTTAAGAACCGCCCCCGACGCTCGGGTGAAGTCCCCAATAATGGCAAGGGACCTTGTCAGGCACGAGTCCTTGCAAAGCAGCAAGGATGTGTCGTCGGCGTACTGTGTCAACTTGACACGGAGACCGCCACTTCCAGGGATCAGCAAGCCCTCCACCCCTGTGTCTGCCCTAATGGCAGCCCCCAGAGGCTCCATGTACAGAACGAAGAGGAGAGCTGAGAGCGGGCATCCCTGCCTGACCCCAGACGAGAGGTCAAAAACGTCACCTAAGTGACTGTTTACGCTAACTCGGCACCCCGCTCCGACATATAATGTACGGATCCATCCTATAAACTTCTCCCCAAATCCTAATCTACCTAACACCCTGAATAGAAAGGATCTATTCACGCGATCAAAGGCTTTCGCCTGATCAAGCGCTGCTACCATTAAAGGCAGCCCCCTATCTTCTACCCAAGCGATGGAGTCCCTGATCAACTGTAGGTTCCATCTGATCGAGCGACCCTCTACCCCGCACGTCTGATCCTCATGGACGACGTAGGGAAGGGCTGTGCGCAACCGGTCTGCTAAAACCTTTGCAAGTAGCTTGTAATCTACGCACAGCATGGTCAACGGCCGCCAGTTGCCAAGGTCAGTTGCTTCCCCCTTCTTATAAAGAAGTGACAGCACACCGACAACCATTGATCCCCCCGGGACCCCCGTCTCAAGGATGGCCTTCAAGACTTCGAGGACCACTGGTCCAAGTATACCCCAAAACTTGAGGTAAAACTCGGCCGGCAGCCCATCCATCCCAGGCACCTTCCCTTTTCCCATCCTCCTGAGAGCGCTCTCAACCTCCTCGAGGGAGATCTGAGCCTCCATCACATCTCTAATGTCCTCCGGCAATCGCCGGGACAAGTGTTCTAAAAACACATCTCCCTGCTCTACATCTATTACCCTCTCTTTAAATAAACCTCGGTAATGATCAGTTGTTACCCTGACCATTTCCTCCGGTTTTCTAACTATGCTACCATCTTCTTTCCTCACCCCATGCATTATCTTCCTACTCTGTCTGCCCTTAACCGACTTAAAGAACATAGCGGAACAAGTCTCATTATGTTCTAGAAAGCCATTATGCGCCCGCTCCAGGAAAGCTCGAGCCTTCCGCTCCTGCAGCTCCCTGAGCTGCGCCTTCAGGTCAGTGGATCTCTCCCAGTCAATCGACCCGCCGAGGTTGCCTGCCTCGTACTCGAGTTCGAGCAACCTTTGGATACGATCCACCTCCCTCCTTTCCTCCCTTTTTTTCCTCCTGCAATATCCTATTATAAAGGCCCTAATCCTTACCTTAACTAAATCCCACCACTCTAACACCCCCTCACACATGGACCGGAGGCCTTCAAGCCCCCGAAAGAAACCAAAGAAGGTGTCAACGAAAGCTTGCTCCTCCAGCACATCCCGATCTAATTTCCAGTACCCCCTACCGAAGAGGCAGACTGGCGACCCCACCTGCAGGAGCACCCCGTCGTGATCTGAAAAGAACACAGGCAACAGCCGCCCAGACAACTGACCCAAAGACCTGGATACAAAAATGTAGTCGAGCCTCCGCGCAACCCCCCGGGAGTTGCGCCATGTGGGACCAGCCATTGTCGGAGTAGTGTGCAGGCCTCCATCAACCAGACCATGGCAAGCCATTAGCCCGGTGATGGATCCTGCACTACTATCCCTCACTAACCCTAAATCTATGTTAAAATCCCCACCTATCACCAAGTGCCTATTTGTAACACACAGGGGCGCCAGACAGTCCACCATCTCCCTCCTGTCTGCCGCCACCTGTGGCCCATACACCACCACTAACCTATACCTACTATCCCTAAAAGTGACATCCACCCCCAACACCCTCCCCTGCATTACAACAAAAGATCCCTCCACCTTCACCTCCCTATTCCCAAACAAAATCCCCACCCCTGTAGAATGCACCCCACCTATACCCCAAACTGACTCCCCCTTATCCCACTCCCTACTAAACCTGATGACATCCCCTCCATCCCTCAGGTGAACCTCCTGTAAAAAACAAACATCAAAACCCCACCCCCCCCAAAAAACTAAAAACCGCCCTCCTCTTAACAAAATCCCTCAAACCCCTTACATTTAAACTAAAAATATTAACAGAAAATGTCATTTAAATTTATAACCCTACATCAACGAAATGAAACCCCAAAATAACAAAACAACAGGAGACTCACCCGATGCTCCCCTGCTTCTTCTCATCCGGCAGGGACGTCTTCTCCTCTCCTGACGTCCCCCCGTCCTCCTCCATCTCTCCAACCCAGGATGCAGGCATGGTGTTAGGCCTTGGAGTGCCCTGCATCCTGGGTTCCCCACCAACACCCTCCGTTCCTCTCTCCCTGTAGGCTTCTGGACTGAGATCGAGAGCAGGGGACCCCATCTCCCCAAGCAGGAGTTGAGATCCCCCCTCAGACACCCCAGCCCAGCGCCACGCCCTGGGAGTCACCCTCCACCAGACGTTGAGGGGCCGAGGAAAACAGAGAGGACAAGGCCTTTCCTCCCTCCCCCATCACACGCTTGGCCATCCCCTCCACACCCCCCTCCCTCTCACTGCATTCCGGGCCCCCCCTCTTCCCTTTCTTCTTTGGCGTTGGAGGCAGCGGAGAGACACCACTCCCCCTCTCCGCTAGCTCCTCCACCATTCCCCTCAACTCTTCAACGAGGGCGCTCGACATGCTGTCCCCCCACTCCTTCCCTCCTTCTGCTCCTTCTTCTGGTCCCGTCTTCACTTCTCCCTCCATTTCTGCCACCGTTCCCTCCTCCACCTCCTCTCTCTCCACCGTCCCAGTCTCCTTCTTCTCCGCTCCTCCACCTCCTTCCACCTCCTCTCCTTTTGTTCCGGCCTTCTCGGCTCCTCGCCTCTCTCCTCTCGTAGCCTCCTTCCTCCCGTCCTCTTCCTGTGCCATCCTTTCCCCTGTGCCATTACTGTCATCCGCTCCCTTTCGTTCTCTCCTCCCTCCATCCCCCGTTCCCCCTCCAGCTGCAGAGGCGTATGACCTTTGACGAGCCGGGCAATCACGCCACAGGTGTGCTGATGAACCACACCCGTGGCAAGCCTTGGGCTCGTCACAATCCTTGGCCTCGTGCTCTCCCGACCCACAGAACCTGCACTTTCTGGTGTTGCACGAGGCCAGGATATGACCGTAGGCCATACACCTCCTGCAGAATGGAGGCTGACGGGCATAAAACAATGTCCCCCTGTCAGCCCCCAGGGAGAACATCGCTGGAGGATGGAGGTAGCCACCCAATCCCTTCGGGTCCTCCCTGAGAAGGATCTGGAACCCTCTCCTCCCGTTCCAGAATCCCAGGGAGTCCCTGAGGTGCCTTGCTGAGGAGACATTGTCCGCGTATCTCCCCAGAAAGGCCCTCACCTCCTCGTCCTTCACATGCGGATTGTACATATTGACGGTGACCACCCTGAAATTGTTCCTTGCCAGGCTGGTCACCTCGTAATGACACAGGGGCCTTGCACCTTTCCCTTCCTTCACTCTCGTCATAATGTCTTCATGTTTCTCCTCCGTGTGGAAGGTCACGTCGAAGGCTCTCTCCATTGGGTTACCTTGTAGGCATAGGACATCTTTCACCGATAACTTTAGGACCCCCATCAGGATAGTCCTTCCAAATGTCTCCCTCCCCAAATGGCTCCATATCCTTTTCCTTCCAAGCAAACCTCACCGTATTCGCCAATCCAATACCTGGTACGGACCTGTTCTGTCTGTTGTTCTCCATTTTCTTCTCCAAAAAAGCTCTCTCCAAAAGAAGCCAAAGAACAAGGAAAACCGGGAAAAAAACGATTCCTCAAATAAAGAAAAAAAAACACTTTCCTCCCTCCTGCCTTCCTTCGACCTTCTGACTCAGCGGGCTTTGGGGCACCTCGGTACCAAGCTTGATCTGAGCCAAAAGGCCGAGAAGCGATAACCCACAAATTGACCCCTGCACCCGCCGGGCCCCCGGGGGTCTCGGCAGACCTCAGCGGTTTGGCAAAAGTTGTCTCCTCCCCACCCGACGCTTCCCTGGTGACAGGCGGGTGTTTTTTTTAACAAGTCGCTAATGCGTCTTTAAGTCACTAGCTCTTTAAGCCTAGTGCGACTATTTGTTCAAAGCCCGGAAAACACGTCAGTCGTCGTCGGGCTTGAACTCAATTGCTCCGAGCGACTACTTTGAGTGGAAAAATACGCCGGTCGGTCGGTCGGTCAGCCGGCTTCAAGTCAAACGCCTGAGCAAAAAGTCTCGGCGTCATCTCTGTCAATTTCTCTTGAAACAAGATACCGGGCTCTGCCAGAAGCAAAGCCCTTCCAAAAATATGTTGAACTCGTAAGTGTTCCTCTCCACGGAAGTCTTTAGTAAAAGGCGAAAGGCTTGTGCGTAATGAAGAGAAACCAGAGTCGTATGGAAGTCAGAGGTCGGGGCCCGAGACACACACTGTGCACTCTAGGCCGGGTGCCCGCGGGTGGTTCCCGAACCCACTCTTCCAAGTTTGAGGGCTGTGGGTAAAAATTCACAGACAGACAGACAATCCTGGTGAAGTGATTGTATTTTTTGGGGGGGTCAAAAACACAGACAGACAGACAGACAGACAGACAGACAGACAGACAGACAGACAGACAGACAGACAGACAGACAGACAATCCTGGTGAAGTGATTGTATTTTTTGGGGGGGGTCAAAAACAGAGACAGACAGACAGACAGACAGACAGACAGACAGACAGACAGACAGACAGACAATCCTGGTGAAGTGATTGTATTTTTTGGGGGGGGTCAAAAACAGAGACAGACAGACAGACAGACAGACAGACAGACAGACAGACAGACAGACAATCCTGGTGAAGTGATTGTATTTTTTGGGGGGGGTCAAAAACAGAGACAGACAGACAGACACACACACACAGAGACACACACACACACACACACAGAGACACACACACACACACACACACACACACAGACAGAGACACACACACACACAGACACACACACACACACACACACACAGAGACACACACACACACACACACAGACACACACACACACACACACACAGACAGAGACACACACAGACACACAGACACACACACACACACACAATCCTGGCCAATGTTTTTTTTTTTTTTTTTTTTTTTTTTTTTTTTTAAGTAAAATGGCGGGAAAACGGGGGACCCCATGAAGGGGGCTTCGCCCTTGTTTCAGTTTGGATGATTCTTCTTTTTTCATTCCTTCTCTTCTTCTGCTAGCTGTTTTACATAGCTTTGTGTATTTCTTTTTCCTTGACAATGAGAGAGAAGTGTTGCACCGTTCCCGGAGGTACTGCAATACCGGGTCGATGCGTGGAGCGGATGGAGCAAGCCCCATTTCCGACTCCCTGTTCGAAAAATCCATTTAATATGTAGTCCCCCGATGGGGGACATATCAGATATTAAACTGATAAGAACAGATTTTTTTTCTTTTGGAAAAGTTTTTATTATCACAATTCCTTTAAGGACAGCTCACATATGTTTGTACATCATTATATACACATAAAAACGGCATGAACGCATAAAACACAGCATTTGAAGATTTCATTTAAATTTGTAAAAAAGTACATGTTGTTAAAACCAATAAAAACAACCATGATTAAAAGTACTTTTCATTGTGGAAAACATCAAATCTGTAAAAGCCATTTAAAATGTGTACAAATGATTTAACAAGGTAAAACATTTTTAAGACATGAAAAACATGTTAAAAAGTCACTTGCTAAGAGGCTGTCTTCGGTCCTTTGTACAGGAGCGGGGTGAGTCCTTATCAAACTTGCCTCCTCCTGCTCTCCCGAATCAATCATCGTCCCGTCCTTAGGGGCCCAGAGGAGATGCCTCCCCTAGGTGCATCGCCCTAGGCGCCGCAGCGCTGTCAGGCCGTGGCCGCAGGGACCTTGGGTGTTGTGGGGGACCCTTCGCCTGGGGTCGAGGCCCCCTTCCTTCTGTACCACCCCAGGGCCTCTGTGGCTACCATGGCCACTGCCTGGGGGGTGGTGTCGACCTGTTTCGCTACCAGCAGGTTGCGGGAGGACCACAGTGCTGCCTTCAGACACGTGAGGGTGGGCCAGAGCTTGGTGAAGGCCTTTGATGGAATGGGCCTTCGGCCCACCCCATACAGCACGAGCTGGGGCGTTAGGTCCTCCCCTGCTGGCAGACACGAGGAGATCAGGGGGCCTACTTCCTTCCACAGGTCCCTAGCGGCTCTGCACTCCCAGAGCAAGTGCCTCACCGACTCTTCTTGGCCACAGCCTGGTCGGGGGCACGCGGATGTCCTCGCCATGCCCCGGGAGTGCATAACGGCCCTGACCGGGAGGATCTCGTGGGCGACCATCCAGGACAGGTCCCGGTGCTGATTCAGGAGAGCAGGATGGGCCACATTACGCCAAACCGTTGTGGGCTCGCCTATAGCAAGCCCGCGCACTGGACACACTGGTTCCCGGTCCTGCACAAGAGAGAGAAGAGAGCGATGTTTAGTTAAACTGTGACTGCTTCTTTTTTCCAATTTAAAATGTCTTAAAAACTTCTGGAGCTGGGCGTAGTGTGTGGGAAGCAGGAAAGAGACTGGGGCTCGCAGGTCGACTGGGATCAGCCTCAGAGTCCTGAGGTAAGATCCCAGCCAGAACCGTGCGAGGGCCTGAGTCTTATTGGTGGCCAGGGAGGTGGCAAGAGTGAGGTGTAACGCTGTGTAGCGGCTGCCCAGGAACAAGTAGAGGTCAGGCAAGCCTTTCCCCCCCTTGGACCTGGGCCTCTTGACCACCTCCCTCCTCAGCCTCTCCCACTTGCTCCCCCACAAGAAGTAAAACAGCATCCGCTCCAGGGCTAAAAGAGTTCTCCTAGGGGGGATAAAAACAGAACTGATTAATAAAAGCACAGGTAAAATCACTGCTTTAATGATTAAAACCTTGCCCTCAAAAGTCAGCTGTCGTAGTCCCCAAAAACCCAGTCTCTGTCTTACTGTCCCCAGGGTCCCACTCCAATTTCCGCTCCCTCCTCCCTCCTGGTCAAACTTTACCCCCAGTACCCTTATGTCCGTCGTTTTAACCGTCAGTGGTAGTCTGGTCAAGTCTGGGTCTGCCCACGGTCCGAAAAATTGGGCCTCTGTCTTGTCTCTATTCAGTCTCGCCCCAGAGGCTCGTCCGTACCAGTCAGTCCTGTCCAGGGTCCTGTCGACGGATAAAAGGTCGGTGCATAAAATGTTGACGTCGTCCATGTAAAATACGCACTTGGCGGTCATCCCCCCACTCCCCGGGATCCCCACCCCACTGATCCGTTGGTCCCTTCTCAAGACCTGTGCCAGTGGTTCAATACAGGCCACAAACAGAAGAGGAGATAACGGACAGCCCTGACGGACGCCGCAGTGTACTCCCACTGCCTTTGACAGATGCCCATTTACAAGGATTTTGCTGGTGATGTCGCCGTACAGCAGTCCCACCCAAGCTAAAAACCTGTCCGGGAAACCCATTTTTTGCAGTACCTTAAAGAGGTACTGGTGCGAGACCCGATCAAAGGCTTTTTCAAAATCTAAATTTAGGACTACAAGCCGCATATTTCTGTCTCTCGCATAACAGATGGCATCTCGGATCAGTATCAGGCTGTCCGTGATCTTCCTTCGGGAATGGCACAGGTTTGATCCGGGTGGATCACCTCCCCCTAAAACAGAAGACATTCTGAGTGTTAAAACCTTGGTAAAAGTTTACAATCAAAATTTAAAAGGGTTATCGGTCTCCAGTTCTTTAGGTCTGTCCTGTCGTTTTTCTTATATAAAAGAGTCACGATCCCCACTCTAAAACTGTCAGGTAGTCTGTCAAGGTATTCAAAGTCAGTAAAAACAGTCAAAAGTCGTCGGCTAAAACATCCCAAAAGGTCAGATAAAACTCCAAGGGGAGGCCATCCTCCCCCCGGTGACTTACCCCTCTTAAAATGCTTCAGTCCTTGGTCAATTTCTGTCCTCGTCAAGTCTTTTGTCAGGTCGTCTGTGTTGGGTAAGGTCTTGTCAATGTATGTTAAAACGTTCCCCCATTGTTTCCTCGCATACATCTTTTACCCCAAACAGTTCCCCATAAAAATCCTCGAACTACTTTTTCCATTCCTTCTGTGTCTGTTTTTAAAACCCCATCTTTATCTTTTAACCCTGTCATTATCCTACCCTTACTAACTATCTCTTAAAAAAGTACCTTGTGCCACTTCTCCCCCTCTTCTAGTTCCCTTTCCTTGCTTCTTAAAATAACCCCTTTGCTTTTTTGTTCTGCTAAAAGTGCCATTTCCTTTTTAATAGTTTAATTTCGTGGTTAAAATCAAAGCCCTGTGGCCTAGATTAAAATACCTTTCCAGTCGCTTTTGCAGTCCCAACCATGCATCTATCTTTTTTCTTACTTTTCTTCTTTCCTATTTCTCTAAAGAAGTCCTCGTCCTACCCTTCACCATTTCCCCACCATGTGCTCGTGTGTCAAAGAAGTCCTTGTAGCGTCTGCCACTGGCTGAAACTGCTCCCTGTACTGACTAACTACTCTATCATCTTCTAAAAGGGAACAGTTCAATTTCCAGGGCCCTCTTCCCACAGTCACACCCGAAGTTAGTGAAAGGGTGCACGTCAGCATTACGTGATCTGAGAAAAAGGCAGGGGTTATTCTAGCATCAGTTGGGGGGCAGTCCCGGGTAAACAGATAGTCAATGCGAGAGGCTCTGGTGCCGTCACCACTGGTCCAGGTGAAGCCCTCCTCTCTTGGATGCAGGGTTTTAAACCAGTCGGTCAGTTTAAAATCCCTGCACAAGCCCTTTGCAATAAAACACTTGACCTATCTACCTTTAAAATCCTCTCCCGCCCCTCCTCCTGTCTGCTCTACTTAAAACACAATTAAAATCCCCACCCACGACTAGAGGATCCCTCCCTAGCAGGTGGGGACTGCAAGTCTTCTAAAAGTGCGCACCGGTCATGTTTGTCATTTAAAACCATACACATTTAGCATGTTAAAATCTCTCCCCATAAAAGTACAATGGCTAAAAGAGCACGCCCACCTACCACCACCGTGCTCCCCCTCACCACCACCTGTGGGGTCTTGATTAAAATGGCAACACCGTCGTTTTTATTAAAATTTGAGCCACTCCAAATGGAGGGCCCATGCTGCCACTTTGTCCTCCCATTTCCTATAAGAGGATTAAAAAGGGTAGACCACACTCCTGTAATAAAACACATCTGAATTAAACCTTTCTAAAAAGGATTAAAACCGACTGTGCTCTTCTTTCTTGTTTTTATGCTTCTCACATTTATGGTGGTGATGTTAAAAGCCATAAGAGGGGTGAGTAAAAACAGTGCCTTAAAAGAAAAGGCATTTAAACAGTTAAAAGGGGTTACTTGTCTAGTGCTTCCTCTCTCTCCCGCCGGGGTAACGGGGGATGGCAGGGAGAGGAGGTTAAAACAGGACTTAAAAAGGAGATTGTGTTGGGGGAGTTGGGAGGGAAGGTTCTGGGTTCTTCCTCCCCCTGGGAGCTCTCCCATTCCAATTTTGCCCTTTTTTTCATCGCCTTGTTCGGGTCGGAGAGCTCCTCAGCATTTCTTTTTCGTGGGGGAGGTGTTCTTCCAGAATCTCCACTCCCTCTCCCGTATCTCCTGACGCTGTTCTCCACAGCTTTCTCTGACACAGTCTCCATTACTGTCTGACCCACTTGGGGAGTTCTCACTCAAGACCCTCTCCGGGGCCGTCTTTCCCGGGCCCTTTCTCCTTCGGGGGTCACATTAATCGGGGGCAGGGGGATTGGGGGGGAGGGGGTTTTGTCCTCTCCTCCCACTTTTTCCACCACTGCACCTTCCGCGCCCTCCACTACCACCGGCTCCACCATACCTCCTCAACCACCACCGGCTCCCACCACCACCTCACCGGCAAATGCCGTTCCCTCCCCTTGGCGCTCAGAAGCCCGGTCCGCGGCCGCCGTCTCCCTCCTCTCGGCCCTGACCTTATTGGCCCAGGGAGAAGGGGCAGCCGTCGGATGAGGTGGGACTCCGCTCGCACAGAGGTTGCACGACCTTCCGTTCGTGCACTCCTCGTCGCGGTGGCCCACCTCCCGGCACTTCATGCAGACGACCTTTTTTACAGGCCTCTGCGAGATGGCCATGTTCCACCACACTTACGCACAGCTTAGGCTGGTCATGGTAGTGAACATGGCCCCTATTCTCTCCGAGGACTATGGTGGATGGGATGGCTTTCAACTCCACCACTAGCCCCCGGGGTCTCCCTCTGCTGGACAGTAACCCTCCAGGCCCTGTCCAGAATCCCATCGGGATCCTTCACTGGACCAAGGGCCCCTTCACATTGCAGTACCTGCCCAGCCATACTGCAACGTCCTCAGGCTGTAACGTTTCGTTATACATACGGATAATAACGGTTTTAATGCTATTATCCGTCAGCTTGGTCACCTCAAACATTGCTGTGAGGGAACCCTGGATGTTCAGGAGTTCTGGAGTTGCCCCCAGAACTCCCGCAGGAAGCTGGCGTTGGCAAAGCTGACATCGAAGCCCTTCCCATAGGGAAGGGCTAAGATGCAGTTTACCTGCGCGGGGTGGAAACCGAGCTCTTTCTGGAGGAATTTTCTGGAGAAATCCAATCGGGATAACTCCATTATTTTCCCTCCCTTTCCTTTAAAAGGAGAGGCGCACTGCATGGTGCCTCCTCATGCCAACCTGTGCTGCTGACATGATGGAGGGCCCACTCCCTTTACAGCCCAACACCAGTGAAAAGGGGAGGGGAGGGGAAGGGGAAAAGGGGCAGGGGGAAAGGAAGGAAGGGGGGGGGGGGGGGGGAGGAGAGGGTGTTGGGAAAAAGGGAAGGAGTGAAAGACAACCGAGGGAGCTGGCAGGCTCAGGTAGACTAAGCTAACAGGGCCTACCAGCACCACGGAACACACAACAAACTATCTGGCACAGCACCAAACTAATCTATGACAATGGGAAGGACACTAGGAGGGGAAATTTTTTTTGTTTATATTTTCCACAGGGGGGAGGGCACAAAGGGAAAGACAAAAATAAACCACACAAACAAACTAAATGGCTAGAATGCTAGCAGGCCACACCAGCAGGCCAGGCTAGGCCTACCAGCTGGCAGGCCACCAGCCAAGAGGCCTCAAAACAAAAAACCAACAAGGCACACAACCAAGAGGGAAGACAACCTAGGGGGTAAGACTAACAAAACAAATTAAATAAAGTAAAAGGGAAGTGAAGGGATGACAACAACAAAAGGACCAAACTGACTAAACAACACCTACCAAACATGAGGGACAAGAAGGCTAGCAGGCCCTCACCAGCCCGGCCAGGCTAGGCTAACCAGGCAGCAGGCTAGCTAGCAAAATGTCCCCCAGTTGGCAACACAAACAACAAGAAACTGAACAAAAGGAAATTTGGGGGATAAACTAAGGGTACAAGGTGGATGGGAACAAAGAAAAAACAGTCAAACAATGCCTGCCACGCCTAAGGGGCCAGGAGGCTTGCAGACCAGGCTAAGCTAAAGCTAGGCAGGCCGACAAGCCAGAAGCCACCCCAGCTAGCAGACAACACACAACTGAAGACAATGGGAGGAGCTAAGGAGGGGACTATAGGATACACGGGGGAGGAAGATGCAAAACAGGACAAGCAGGGGGAAAACACAAAATAAATGTAATAACTAAAGAAAAGGACCAGAGGGCCTTTAAACTCACCCTACAGGTGCTGGTGCACCTGTAGTCCACCACCAAGACCACCACCTAACCCAGGACAAAGAATAAACAAAGGTGAGACAAAAAACAACAATAATGACAATAAATGATGATTTAACAAAAATAAATAGCACAATTTTCCCGGGCGCCCTCCGGCCTGTGATCGCTTCTCTGATCAAGTGCAGCACTGGCAAGGTAACTACACTTGATCTGAGCCAAAGGCCGAGAAGCGATAACCCACAAATTGACCCCTGCACCCGCCGGGCCCCCCGGGGGTCTCGGCAGACCTCAGCGGTTTGGCAAAAGTTGTCTCCTCCCCACCCGACGCTTCCCTGGTGACAGGCGGGTGTTTTTTTTAACAAGTCGCTAATGCGTCTTTAAGTCACTAGCTCTTTAAGCCTAGTGCGACTATTTGTTCAAAGCCCGGAAAACACGTCAGTCGTCGTCGGGCTTGAACTCAATTGCCCGAGCGACTACTTTGAGTGGAAAAATACGCCGGTCGGGGTCCGGTCGGTCAGCCGGCTTCAAGTCAAACGCCTGAGCAAAAAGTCTCGCGCGTCATCTCTGTCAATTTCTCTTGAAACAAGATACCGGGCTCTGCCAGAAGCAAAGCCCTTCCAAAAATATGTTGAACTCGTAAAGTGTTCCTCTCCACGGAAGTCTTTAGTAAAAGGCGAAAGGCTTGGTGCGTAATGAAGAGAAAACCAGAGTCGTATGGAAGTCAGAGGTCGGGGGCCCTAGACACACACTGTGCACTCTAGGCCGGGTTGCCCGCGGGTGGTTCCCGAACCCACTCTTCCAAGTTTGAGGCTGTGGGTAAAATTCAAGACAGACAGACAATCCTGGTGAAGTGATTGTATTTTTTGGGGGGGTCAAAAACACAGACAGACAGGCAGACAGACAGACAGACGAACAGACAGACAGACAGCAAGACAGGACAGACAGACAATCCTGGTGAAGTGATTGGATTTTTTGGGGGGGGTCAAAACAGAGACAGACAGACAGACAGACAGACAGACAGACAGACAGACAACAGACAGACGAACAATCCGGTGAAGTGATTGTATTTTTTGGGGGGGTTCAAAAACAGAGACAGACAGACAGACAGACAGACAGACAGACAGACAGACAGACAGACAGACAATCCTGGTATGAAGTGATTGTATTTTTTGGGGGGGGTCAAAAACAGAGACAGACAGACAGCACACACACACAGGAGACACACACACACACACACACAGACACACACACACACACACACACACACACACACAGAGACAACACACACACACACAGACACACACACCGAGACACACACACACACATCGAGACACACACACACACACACACACAGACACCCCACGACACACACACACAGACAGAGACAACACAGACACACAGACCACACACCACACCACACATCCTGGCCAATGTTTTTTTTTTTTTTTTTTTTTTAAGTAAAAATGGCGGGAAAACGGGGGACCCCATGAAGGGGGCTTCGCCCTTGTTTCAGGTTTGGATGATTCTTCTTTTTTCATTCCTTCTCTTCTTCTGCTAGCTGTTTTACATAGCTTTGTGTATTTCTTTTCCTTGACAATGAGAGAGAAGTGTTGCAACAAACCGTTCCCCGGAGGTACTGCAATACCCGGTCGATGCGTGGAGCGGATGGAGCAAGCCCCATTTCCGACTCCCTGTTCGAAAAATCCAATTTATAATATGTAGTCCCCCCCATGGGGACATATCAGATATTAAAACTGATAAGACAATATCACACTTGATCTGACCAAAAGGCCTAAACGATAACCCACAATTGACACATCACCGCCGCCGGGGCCCCTGGGGTCCTCGGCAGACTCACGTTTTGGCAAAAGTTGTCTCCCTCCTCCCAGCACCAACGCGCTTCCCTGGTGACAGCGGGTGATTTTTTTTAACAATCGCTAATGCGCTTTAAGAAGTCACTAGCTCTTTAAGCCCTAGTGCGATATTTGTTCAAAGCCCGTGAAAAAACGTCAGTCGTCGTAGGCTTGACTCAATATGCCCGGAATCGACTATCTTTGGAGTGGAAAAATACGCCGGCAGCCGGCTCAAGTCAACGCCTAGCAAAATCTCGGCGTATCTCTGTCCAATTTCCTGAAACAAGATAAACCGGGCTTCTGGGGCCAGAAGCCACCCTTCCAAAAATATGGTTGAACTCGTAAGTGTTTCCTCTCCACTGAAGTCTTTAGTAAAAGGCGAAAGGCTTGTGCGTAATGAAGAGAAACCAGAGTCGTATGGAAGTCAGAGGTCGGGGCCCGAGACACAACACTGTGCACTCTAGGCCGGGTGCCCGCGGGTGGTTCCCGAACCCCACTCTTCCAAGTTTGAGGGCTGTGGGTAAAATTCACAGACAGGACAGACAATCCTGGTGAAGTGATTGTATTTTTGGGGGGGTCAAAAACACAGACAGACAGACAGACAGACAGACAGACAGACAGACAGACAGACAGACAGACAGACAGACAGACAGACAATCCTGGTGAAGTGATTGTATTTTTTGGGGGGGGTCAAAAACAGAGACAGACAGACAGACAGACGACAGACAGACAGACAGACAGACAGACAGACAGACAATCCTGGTGAAGTGATTGTATTTTTTGGGGGGGGTCAAAAAACAGAGACAGACAGACAGACAGACAGACAGACAGACAGACAGACAGACAGACAGACAATCCTGGTGAAGTGATTGTATTTTTTGGGGGGGGTCAAAAACAGAGACAGACAGACAGACACACACACACAGAGACACACACACACACACACACAGAGACACACACACACACACACACACACACACAGACAGAGACACACACACACACAGACACACACACACACACACACACACAGAGACACACACACACACACACACAGACACACACACACACACACACACAGACAGAGACACACACAGACACACAGACACACACACACACACACACAATCCTGGCCAATGTTTTTTTTTTTTTTTTTTTTTTTAAGTAAAATGGCGGGAAAACGGGGGACCCCATGAAGGGGGCTTCGCCCTTGTTTCAGTTTGGATGATTCTTCTTTTTTCATTCCTTCTCTTCTTCTGCTAGCTGTTTTACATAGCTTTGTGTATTTCTTTTTCCTTGACAATGAGAGAGAAGTGTTGCACCGTTCCCGGAGGTACTGCAATACCGGGTCGATGCGTGGAGCGGATGGAGCAAGCCCCATTTCCGACTCCCTGTTCGAAAAATCCATTTAATATGTAGTCCCCCGATGGGGGACATATCAGATATTAAACTGATAAGAACAGATTTTTTTTTTTAGAAAAAATAATTTATTACATTCAATGCCATTCATTCTTACAAAATCATACATTCATTCAAATTCAAATCATACTGGCATTTTTAAATTATAATGTAATCCAAAACAAAAAACTCAGGGGAGCATCGTCCCTCCCCGTCATCCTACACACTAACTTTCCCTATCTCCCCTTCCCTAATCTAAAATAACCCCAGCCCTAATCCCCCCTTCCATCTCTCCCGGGCAGCATGCTGCCCCCACTTCGTCTCCTCCCTCTTCATCCTCCCTCTCAAATCTCCTTCCACCCTCCTCACTATTCCTTCCACCCCCCAATCTCTCCCTGTCGTGACCATGTTCTGCCTGGCTTCCCACAGCCCCCCGCTTAAAGAGGCTCATGAGAAGCCAGAGCAGAAACCTATCCCTATCCGTCCCCCTCGCTCTCCCTACTCCTCTCTCTAGCCTAGCCCATGTCAATACAAAATCACCTCTAACCCTTCCTAACAACACCCGTGCCTTCGCCCATACTACTCCGGCAATGGCACAGTCCCAAAAGACATGACGCACAGTCTCCTCCCTGCCACAAGAAGGTCTTGGGCAGGTGGGGGATCGCGCCAAGCTATGCCGGTACATGGTGGAGCGCACCGGCAAACACTTGTGGAGGCTCAACCAATTCAGGTCCTTGAGCCTGTTGTCTAGACCCCGCGCCTGCACTCCTTCCCAGACCACTGCCGGGATGCCCACCACAGGTGCCGGACTTACTGCCCTTCTGACCTCCTCGTACAGGTGCCTGTGATCTAAACCTACTCGGGCCAATTTCAACCTCGGGGTGCGCACGCAACCACTTGGCCGCATGTCCAAAGTGCCACGGCAGCTGTTCCGCCCGAGGACCCGTGTTAGACCACACCATTACGCTTCTCGCCTGATACGAGAAGAACACCCGCAGGAGGTAACCGGACGGGTGTAGTACTGGCTGAGCAAGCTCCGTCAACAGAAAAGAAACAAAATTGCATCCAGCTTGAGGGGGAGATGTGGTACCCCCCTACCTCCCTCCCCGATGGGACAGATCATGCGTGCCCTGGCGACCCACTCGTACCTGCCACCCCACATGAACTGAAACACCAGCCTCACTAGATGCCTCCTCATACAAGCCGGCAATGGGTAGATGTACGCCAAGTACAATAGAGATGGCAATACATCCACCTTGAGAACCAGGACCTTGCCCAAAAAGGACAAAGACCTAGCCTTCCACATCGCTAGCTTCCTCTGTACCACTGCGATGCCCATGTTCCAGTTCAGCGTCGCTGAGCCGGAGTTCTCAAAATGGACCCCGAGAATCCTCAGGGCCCCGTTACAGAGAGATAACCCTCCGGGCACATCCGTCCTACCACTCCATCTTCCGAAAAACTTAACGGAAGACTTCGCGTGGTTAAGTACTGCCCCCCGACGCTCGGGTGAAGTCCCCAATAATGGCAAGGGACCTTGTCAGGCACGAGTCCTTGCAAAGCAGCAAGGATGTGTCGTCTGCGTACTGTGTCAACTTGACACGGAGACCGCCACTTCCAGGGATCAGCAAGCCCTCCACCCCTGTGTCTGCCCTAATGGCAGCCCCCAGAGGCTCCATGTACAGAACGAAGAGGAGAGCCGAGAGCGGGCATCCCTGCCTGACCCCAGACGAGAGGTCAAAAACATCACCTAAGTGACTGTTTACCGCTAACTCGGCACCCGGCTCCGACATATAATGTACGGATCCATCCTATAAACTTCTCCCCAAAACCTAATCTACCTAACACCCTGAATAGAAAGGATCTATTCACGCGATCAAAGGCTTTCGCCTGATCAAGCGCTGCTACCATTAAAGGCAGCCCCCTATCTTCTACCCAAGCGATGGAGTCCCTGATCAACTGTAGGTTCCACCTAATAGAGCGTCCCTCTACCCCACACGTCTGATCCTCGTGGACGACGTAGGGAAGGGCTGTGCGCAACCTGTCTGCTATGACCTTTGCTAAGAGCTTATAGTCTACACACAGCATGGTCAATGGCCGCCAGTTGCCAAGGTCTGTTACTTCCCCCTTCTTGTAAAGAAGTGATAGCACACCGACAGCCATTGATCCCCCCGGGACCCCCGTCTCAAGGATGGCCTTCAAGACTTCGAGGACCACTGGTCCAAGTATACCCCAAAACTTGAGGTAAAACTCGGCCGGCAGCCCATCCATCCCAGGCACCTTCCCTTTTCCCATCCTCCTGAGAGCGCTCTCAACCTCTTCGAGGGAGATCTGAGCCTCCATCGCATTTCTAATGTCCTCCGGCAATCGCCGGGACAAGTGTTCTAAAAACACATTTCCCTGCTCTACATCTATTTCCCTCTCCTTAAATAAACCTCGGAAATGATCAGTTGTCACCCTGACCATCTCCTCCGGCTTTCTAACTATACTTCCATTTTCTTCCCTAACCCCATGCATTACCTTCCTACTCTGTCTGCCCCTAACTGACTTAAAGAACATAGCGGAACAAGTCTCATTGTGTTCTAAAAAGCCATTATGCGCCCGCTCCAGGAAAGCTCGAGCCTTCCGCTCCTGCAGCACCCTGAGCTGCGCCTTCAGGGCTGTGGATCTCTCCCAGTCAAACGACCCGCCGAGGTTGCCTGCCTCGTACTCGAGTTCGAGCAACCTTTGGATACGATCCACCTCCCTCCTTTCCTCCCTTTTTTTCCTCTTGCAATATCCTATTATAAAGGCCCTAGTCCTTACCTTAACTAAATCCCACCACTCTAACACCCCCTCGCACATGGACCGGAGGCCTTCAATCCTCCGAAAGAAACCAAAAAAGGCGTCGACGAAAGCTTGCTCCTCCAGCACCTCCCGATCTAACTTCCAGTACCCCCTACCGAAGAGGCAGACTGGCGACCCCACCTGTAGGAGCACCCCGTCATGATCTGAGAAGAACACAGGCAACAGCCGCCCAGACAACTGACCCAAAGACCTAGATAGGAAAATGTAGTCGAGCCTCCGCGCAACCCCCCGGGAGTTGCGCCATGTGGGACCAGCCATTGTCGGAGTAGAGTGCAGGCCTCCATCAACCAGACCATGGCAAGCCATTAGCCCGGTGATGGCACCTGCACTACTATCACCCACTAACCCTAAATCTATGTTGAAATCCCCTCCTATCACCAAGTGCCTATTTGTGACACACAGGGGCGCCAGACAGTCCACCATCTCCCTCCTGTCTGCCGCCACCTGTGGCCCGTACACCACCACTAATCTAAATTTACAATCCCTTAACGTGACATCCACCCCCAAAACCCTCCCCTGCACAACCACATAATAACCCTCCACCTTCACCTCCCTATTCCCAAACAAAATCCCCACCCCCGTTGAATGAACCCCACCAATACCCCAGACTGACTCCCCCTTGTCCCACTCCCTCCTAAACCTACTCACATCCCCTCCATCCCTCAGGTGAACCTCCTGCAACAAACAAAAATCAAAACCCACACCCCCCAAATAACTAAATACCCGCCCGCCTCTTAACAAAATCCCTTAAACCCCTTACATTTAGACTAACAAAAGTAAAATTAGACCCCATGAAAAAATAAAAATTAAAAACTAACACAACCTTCCCTCAACATACTAAAAACCCAACAGAAAAAACAAAAAACAGGAGACTCACCCGATGCTCCCCTGCTCAATTTCTACCGACGGGGACGCCGTCCGCACTCCCGACGCCCCCCCCTCTTCCTCCATTTCACCAACCCAGGATGCCGGAATGGTGTTTGGCACCGGGGTGCCCTGCATCCTGGGTCTACCCCCACACTCCTCCCCCTCCCCAGTGCTGTAGCTGGATTGGAAGAGAATAGGGGAGTCCGAATCCCCAAACGAAAAAAACCCCCACCTCCTCCTCCGCCCAGCCCTGGGCCTTGTTAGGTGGGTCCCCCCCCACCAGTAGTAGAGGGCCTTGGGAAACCAGTGGTAACGCAGAGGTTTCTCCCGCCCCCGTCGGTCTCTTGGCCGCCCCCTCCCTCTCGCTGTCGACCAAACTCACCCTCCTCTTCGCTCTCTTCTTCGGTGATTGTGGCAGGAGAGAGACACCACCCTCGGTCCCCGCCAGCTCCTCCACCATGCCCCTCATCTCCTCCACCAGGGCACTTTCCCCCCCCTCCCCCCCCCCCCCCTCCTCTACTGGTCCTTCCACCGTCTCCACCACTCCTCCCTCACTCGCATCCCTCTCCGGCTCCTCCACTCTCGTGCTTTCCTCCGCCTTTTTTCCCAGTTGTCCTCCTCTCATGCCTTCCATGTCCGCCTCTCCTCCTGCTGCCACTCCTTTCTCCTCCTCTTTCCTTGCAGCCTTCCCCTCTGGGCCCGTGCTGTCCGACGTCCTTCCTTTCCCTCCTCTTCTTCCCCCATCCCCCGCTCCTGCTCCCCCCCCAGCTGCAGACGCGTATGACCCCTGACGAGCCGGGCACTCCCGCCACAGGTGTGCTGACGAGCCACACCCGTGGCACGCCTTAGGCTCGTCACAATCCTTCGCCTCGTGCTCCCCAGATCCACAAAATCTGCACTTTCTAGTGCTGCACGAGGCGAGGATGTGACCATAGGCCATACAACGCCTGCAAAACGGGGGCTGACGTGCGTAAAACAACGTCCCCCTGTCAGCCCCCAGGGAGAACATCGCGGGGGGATGAAGGTAGCCACCAATCCCCTTTGGGTCCTCCCTGAGGAGGGCCTGGAACCCTCTCCGCCCATTCCAAAACCCCAGGGAGTCCCTGAGGTGCCTCGCTGAGGAAATATTGTCCATGTACCTCCCCAGAAATGCTCTCACTTCTTCGTCTGTAACATGTGGATTATACATGTTAACTGTTACTACTCTAAAATTGTTTTTTGCCAAGCTAGTGACCTCATAATGGCACATTGGTTTTGTGTCTCCCACAGCTTTCG
>NW_021822844.1:0-7500 GCF_901001165.1 Salmo trutta | reverse complement strand
GACAGACACACACACACAGAGACACACACACACACACACACAGAGACACACACCACACACACACACACACACAGACAGAGACACACACACACACAGACACACACACACACACACACACAGAGACAACACACACACACACACACAGACACACACACACACACACACACAGACAGAGACACACACAGACACACAGACACACACACACACACACACAATCCTGGCCAATGTTTTTTTATTTTTTTTTTTTTTAAGTAAAATGGCGGGAAAACGGGGGACCCCATGAAGGGGCTTCGCCCTTGTTTCAGTTGGATGATTCTTCTTTTTTCATTCCTTCTCTTCTTCTGCTAGCTGTTTTACATAGCTTTGTGTATTTCTTTTTCCTTGACAATGAGAGAGAAGTGTTGCACCGGTCCCGGAGGTACTGCAATACCGGGGTCGATGCGTGGAGCGGATGGAGCAAGCCCCATTTCCGACTCCCTGTTCGAAAAATCCATTTAATATGTAGTCCCCCGATGGGGGACATATCAGATATTAAACTGATAAGAACAGATTTTTTTTTTTTTTAGAAAAAATAATTTATTACAATCAATAACATTCAAACAATACAAATCAAAATTTTCCTTTAAACTAAATCAATCATGGTATTTTTAATTCAACAAACAAACGAAAACCCAAACAAAACAAAAACTCAGGGGAGCATCATCCCTCCCCGTCATCCTAAACACTAACTTTCCCTATCTTCCCTTCCCTAATCTAAAATAACCCCAGCCCTAATCCCCCCTTCCATCTCTCCCGGGCAGCATGCTGCCCCCACTTCCTCTCCTCCCTCTTCATCCTCCCCCTCAGATCTCCTTCCACCCTCCTCACTATTGCCTTCCACCCCACAATCTCTCCCTGTCTTAACCATGTTCTGCCTGGCTTCCCACAGCCCCCGCGTAAAGAGGCTCATGAGAAGCCAGAGCAGAAACCTATCCCTATCCGTCCCCCTCGCTCTCCCTACTCCTCTCTCTAAGCCTAGCCCATGTCAATACAAATCACCTCTAAACCCTTCCTAACAACACCCGTGCCTTCGCCCCATACTACTCCGGCAATGGCACAGTCCCCAAAGACATGACGCACAGTCTCCTCCCTGCCACACAGAAGGTCTTGGGCAGGTGGGGGATCGCGCCAAGCTATGCCGGTACATGGTGGAGCGCACCGGCAAACACTTGTGGAGGCTCAACCAATTCACGGTCCTTGAGCCTGTTGTCCAGACCCGCGCCTGCACTCCCTCCCAGACCACCGCCGGGATGCCCCACTACAGGTGCTGGACTTACTGCCCGTCTGACCTCCTCGTACAGGTGCCTGTGATCTAAACCTACTCGGGCGACTTCAACCTCGGGTGCGCACGGCAGCCATTTGGCCGCATGGCCAAAGTGCCACGGCAGCTGTTCCGCCCGAGGACCCGTGTTAGACCACACCATTACGCTTCTCGCCTGATACAGAAGAACACCCCGCAGGAGGTAACCGGACGGGTGTAGTACCTGGCTGAGCAAGCTCCGTCAACAGAAAACGAAACAAAAATGGCGTCCAGCTTGAGGGGGAGATGTGGTACCCCCCTAGCCTCCCTCCCCGATGGGACAGATCAATGCGTGCCCTGGCGACCCACTCGTACCTGCCACCCCACATGAACTGAAACACCAGCCTCACTAGATGCCTCCTCAAACAAGCCGGCAATGGATAGATGTACGCCAAGTACAATAGAGATGGCAAATACATCCACCTTGAGAACCAGGACCTTGCCTAAAAAGGACAACGACCTAGCCCGCCACATCGCTAGCTTCTTCTGTACCACTGCGATGCCCATGTTCCAGTCAGCGTCGCTGAGCCGGAGGTCTCAAAATGGACCCCGAGTATCCTCAGGGCCCCGTTACAGAGAGATAACCCTCCGGGCACATCCGTCCTACCACTCCATCTTCCGAAAAACTTAACGGAAGACTTCGCGTGGTTAAGAACCGCCCCCCGACGCTCGGGTGAAGTCCCCAAATAATGGCAATGGACCTTGTCAGGCACGAGTCCTTGCAAAGCAGCCAGGATGTGTCGTCGGCGTACTGTGTCAACTTGACACGGAGACCGCCACTTCCAGGGATCAGCAAGCCCTCCACCCCTGTGTCTGCCCTAATGCAGCCCCCAGAGGCTCCATGTACAGAACGAAGAGGAGAGCTGAGAGCGGGCATCCCTGCCTGACCCCAGGACGAGGTCAAAAACGTCACCTAAGTGACTGTTTACGCTAACCTCGGCACCACCCGCTCCGACATATAATGTACGGATCCATCCTATAAACTTCTCCCCAAATCCTAATCTACCTAACACCCTGAATAGAAAGGATCTATTCACGCGATCAAGGCTTTCGCCTGATCAAGCGCTGCTACCATTAAAGGCAGCCCCCTATCTTCTACCCAAGCGATGGAGTCCCTGATCAACTGTAGGTTCCATCTGACGAGCGACCCTCTACCCCGCACGTCTGATCCTCAGTGACGACGTAGGGAAGGGCTGTGCGCAACCGGTCTGCTAAAACCTTTGCAAGTAGCTTGTAATCTACGCACAGCATGGTCAACGGCCGCCAGTTGCCAAGGTCAGTTACTTCCCCCTTCTTATAAAGAAGTGACAGCACACCGACAACCATTGATCCCCCCGGGACCCCCGTCTCAAGGATGGCCCTTCAAGACTTCGAGGACCACTGGTCCAAGTATACCCCAAAACTTGAGGTAAAACTCGGCCGGCAGCCCATTCCATCCCAGGCACCTTCCCTTTTCCCATCCTCCTGAGAGCGCTCTCAACCTCCTCGAGGGAGATCTGAGCCTCCATCACATCTCTAATGTCCTCCGGCAATCGCCGGACAAGTGTTTCTAAAAACACATCTCCCTGCTCTACATCTATTACCCTCTCTTTAAATAACCTCGGTAATGATCAGTTGTTACCCTGACCATTTCCTCCGGTTTTCTAACTATGCTACCATCTTCTTTCCTCACCCCATGCATTATCTTCCTACTCTGTCTGCCCTTAACCGACTTAAGAACATAGCGGAACAAGTCTCATTATGTTCTAGAAGCCATTATGCGCCCCGCTCCAGGAAAGCTCGAGCCTTCCGCTCCTGCAGCTCCCTGAGCTGCGCCTTCAGGTCAGTGGATCTCTCCCAGTCAATCGACCCGCCGAGGTTGCCTGCCTCGTACTCGAGTTCGAGCAACCTTTGGATACGATCCACCTCCCTCCTTTCCTCCCTTTTTTTCCTCCTGCAATATCCTATTATAAAGGCCCTAATCCTTACCTTAACTAAATCCCACCACTCTAACACCCCCTCACACATGGACCGGAGGCCTTCAAGCCCCCGAAAGAAACCAAAGAAGGTGTCAACGAAAGCTTGCTCCTCCAGCACATCCGATCTAATTTCCAGTACCCCCTACCGAAGAGGCAGACTGGCGACCCCACCTGCAGGAGCACCCCGTCGTGATCTGAAAAGAACACAGGCAAACAGCCGCCCAGACAACTGACCCAAAGACCTGGATACAAAAATGTAGTCGAGCCTCCGCTCGCAACCCCCCCGGGAGTTGCGCCATGTGGGACCAGCCATTGTCGGAGTAGTGTTGCAGGCCTCCATCAACCAGACCATGGCAAGCCATTAGCCCGGTGATGGATCCTGCACTACTATCCCTCACTAACCCTAAATCTATGTTAAATCCCCCACCTATCACCAAGTGCCTATTTGTAACACACAGGGGCGCCAGACAGTCCACCATCTCCCTCCTGTCTGCCGCCACCTGTGGCCCCATACACCACCACTAACCTATACCTACTATCCCTAAAAAGTGACATCCACCCCCAACACCCTCCCCTGCATTACAACAAAAGATCCCTCCACCTTCACCTCCCTATTCCCAAACAAAATCCCCACCCCTGTAGATGCACCCCACCTATACCCCAAACCGACTCCCCCTTATCCCACTCCCTACTAAACCTGATGACATCCCCTCCATCCCTCAGGTGAACCTCCTGTAAAAAAAAACATCAAAACCCACCCCCTCCAAAAAACTAAAAACCGCCCTCCTCTTAAAAATCCCTCAAACCCCTTACATTTAAACTAAAAATATTAACAGAAAATGTCATTTAAATTTATAACCCTACATCACGAAATGAAACCCCAAAATAACAAAACAACAGGAGACTCACCCGATGCTCCCCTGCTTCTTCTCATCGGCAGGGACGTCTTCTCCTCTCCTGACGTCCCCCCGTCCTCCTCCATCTCTCCAACCAGGATGCAGGCATGGTGTTAGG
This sequence comes from Salmo trutta, assembly GCF_901001165.1. Classification (NCBI taxonomy): domain Eukaryota; kingdom Metazoa; phylum Chordata; class Actinopteri; order Salmoniformes; family Salmonidae; genus Salmo; species Salmo trutta. Next base: position 3,189 of record NW_021822844.1, on the reverse strand, counting down.
CCTTGGAGTGCCCTGCATCCTGGGTTCCCACCAACACCCTCCGTTCCTCTCTCCTGTAGGCTTCTGGACTGAGATCGAGAGCAGGGGACCCCATCTCCCCAAGCAGGAGTTGAGACCCCCTCAGACACCAGCCCAGCGCCACGCCCTGGGAGTCACCCTCCACCAGACGTTGAGGGGCCGAGGAAAACAGAGAGGACAAGGCCTTTCCTCCCTCCCCCATCACACGCTTGGCCATCCCTCCACACCCCCTCCCTCTCACTGCATTCCGGGCCCCCCTCTTCCCTTTCTTCTTTGGCGTTGGAGGCAGCGGAGAGCACCACTCCCCTCTCCGCTAGCTCCTCCACCATTCCCTCAATCTTCAACGAGGGCGCTCGACATGCTGTCCCCCCACTCTTCCTCCTTCTGCTCCTTCTTCTGGTCCCGTCTTCACTTCCCCCCATTTCTGCCACCGTTCCTCCTCCCTCCTCTCTCTCCACCGTCCCAGTCTCCTTCTTCTCGCCTCCACCTCCTTCCACCTCCTCACTTTGTTCCGGCCTTCTCGGCTCCTCGCCTCCTCTCTCGTAGCTCCTTCCTCCGTCCTCTTCCTGTGCCATCCTTTCCCCTGTGCCATTACTGTCATCCGCTCCCTTCGTTCTCTCCTCCCGCCATCCCCCGTTCCCCTCCAGCTGCAGAGGCGTATGACCTTTGACGAGCCGGGCAATCACGCCACAGGTGTGCTGATGAACCACACCGTGGCAAGCCTTGGGCTCGTCACAATCCTTGGCTCGTGCTCTCCGACCCACAGAACCTGCACTTTCTGGTGTTGCACGAGGCCAGGATATGAACGTAGGCCATACACCTCCTGCAGAATGGAGGCTGACGGGCATAAAACAATGTCCCCCTGTCAGCCCCAGGGAGAACATCGCTGGAGGATGGAGGTAGCCACCCAATCCCTTCGGGTCCCTGAGAAGGATCTGGAACCCTCTCCTCCCGTTCCAGAATCCAGGGAGTCCCTGAGGTGCCTTGCTGAGGAGACATTGTCCGCGTATCTCCCAGAAAGGCCCTCACCTCCTCGTCCTTCACATGCGGATTGTACATATTGACGGTGACCACCCTGAAATGTTCCTTGCCAGGCTGGTCACCTCGTAATGACACAGGGGCCTTGCACCTTTCCCTTCCTTCACTCGTCATAATGTCTTCATGTTTCCTCCGTGTGGAAGGTCACGTCGAAGGCTCTCTCCATTGGGTTACCTTGTAGGCATAGGACATCTTTCACCGATAACTTTAGGACCCCATCAGGATAGTCCTTCCAAATGTCTCCCTCCCAAATGGCTCCATATCCTTTTCCTTCCAAGCAAACCTCACCGTATTCGCCAACAATACCTGGTACGGACCTGTTCTGTCTGTTGTTCTCCATTTTCTTCTCCAAAAAAGCTCTCTCCAAAAGAAGCAAAGAACAAGGAAAACGGGAAAAAAACGATTCCTCAAATAAAGAAAAAAAAACACTTTCCTCCCTCCTGCCTTCCTTCGACCTTCTGACTCAGCGGGCTTTGGGGCACCTCGGTACCAAGCTTGATCTGAGCCAAAAGGCGAGAAGCGATAACCCCAAATGACCCTGCACCCGCCGGGCCCCGGGGGTCTCGGCAGACCTCAGCGGTTTGGCAAAAGTTGTCTCCTCCACCCGACGCTTCCCTGGTGACAGGCGGGTGTTTTTTTAACAAGTCGCTAATGCGTCTTTAAGTCACTAGCTCTTAAGCCTAGTGCGACTATTTGTTCAAAGCCCGGAAAACACGTCAGTCGTCGTCGGGCTGAATCAATTGCCGAGCGACTACTTTGAGTGGAAAAATACGCGGTCGGTCGGCGGTCAGCGGCTTCAAGCAAACGCCTGAGCAAAAAGTCTCGGCGTCATCTCTGTCAATTTCTCTTGAAACAAGATACGGGCTCTGCAGAAGCAAAGCCCTTCCAAAAATATGTTGAACTCGTAAGTGTTCCTCTCCACGGAAGTCTTTAGTAAAAGGCGAAAGGCTTGTGCGTAATGAAGAGAAACCAGAGTCGTATGGAAGTCAGAGGTCGGGGGCCCGAGACACACACTGTGCACTCTAGGCCGGGTGCCGCGGGTGGTTCCGAACCCACTTCCAAGTTTGAGGGCTGTGGGTAAAAATTCACAGACAGACAGACAATCCTGGTGAAGTGATTGTATTTTTTTGGGGGGGTCAAAAACAGAGAGAGACAGACAGACAGACAGACAGACAGACAGACAGACAATCCTGGTGAAGTGATTGTATTTTTTGGGGGGGGTCAACAGAGACAGACAGACAGACAGACAGACAGACAGACAGACAGACAGACAGACAGACAGACAGACAATCCGCGTGAAGTGATTGTATTTCTTGGGGGGGGTCAAACACAGAGACAGACAGACAGACAGACAGACAGACAGACAGACAGACAGACAGACAGACAGACAGACATCCTGGTGAAGTGATTGTATTTTTTGGGGGGGGTCAAAAACAGAGACAGACAGACAGACACACACACACAGAGACACACACACAACACAACACAGGACCACACACACACCACACACACACAGACAGAGACACACACACACAGACACACACACCACACACCACACACAGAGACACACACACACACCCACACAGACACCACACACACACGCAGACAGAGACACACACAGACACACAGACACACACACACAATCCTGGCCAATGTTTTTTTTTTTTTTTTTTTTTAAGTAAAATGGCGGGAAAACGGGGGACCCACATGAAGGGGGCTTCGCCCTTGTTTCAGTTTGGATGATCTTCTTTTTTCATCTTCTCTTCTTGCTAGCTGTTTTACATAGCTTTGTGTATTTCTTTTTCCTTGACAATGAGAGAGAAGTGTTGCACGTTCCCGGAGGGTACTGCAATACCGGGTCGATGCGTGGAGCGGATGGAGCAAGCCCCATTTCCGACTCCCTGTCGAAAAATCCATTAATATGTAGTCCCCGATGGGGGACATATCAGATATTAAACTGATAAGAACAGATTTTTTTTTTTTAGAAAAAATAATTATTACAATCAATAACATTCAAACAAATACAAATCAAAATTTTCCTTAAACTAAATCAATCATGGGGATTTTTAATTCAACAAACAAACGAAAACCAAACAAAACAAAAACTCAGGGGAGCATCATCCCCCCCGTCAT
>NW_021822843.1:60495-111898 GCF_901001165.1 Salmo trutta | reverse complement strand
AGGGGTTAATATTATGTTACTATAGGGGTTATATAGGGGGTTACTATAGGGGATATATAGAGGTTAATATTAGGTTACTATAGGGGTTAATATTAGGTTACTATAGGGGTTACTATAGGGGTTCCTATAGGGTTAATATAGGGTTTATATTAGGTTACTATAGGGGTTGATATTAGGTTACTATAGGGGTTAATATTAAGTTACTATAGGGGTTAATATAGGGGTTACTATAGGGGTTACTATAGGGGTTACTATAGGGTTAATATTAGGTTACTATAGGGGTTAATATTAGGTTACTATAGGGGTTACTAGAAGGGTTACTATAGGGGTTACTATAGGGGTTACTATAGAGGTTAATATTAGGTTACTATAGGGGTTACTATAGGGGTTATATAGGGGTTAATATTAGGTTACTATAGGGGATACTATAGGGGTTACTATAGGGGTTACTATAGGGGTTAATATTAGGTTACTATAGGAGTTACTATAGGGGTTACTATAGGGGTTAATATTAGGTTACTATAGGGATACTATAAGGGTTACTATAGGGGTTACTATAGGGGTTACTATAGGGTTAATATTAGGTTACTATAGGGGTTAATATAGGGGTTACTATAGGGGTAATATTAGGTTATTATAGGGGTTACTATAGGGTTAATATTAGGTTACTATAGGGCTTACTATAGGGGTTACTATAGGGTTAACTATAGGGGTTAATATTAGGTTTACTATAGGGGGTTAATATAGGGGTTACTATAGGGGTTAATATTAGGTTTACTATAGGGGTTACTATAGGGGGCTTAATTAGTTAGGTTACTATAGGGGTTACTATAGGGTTACTAAGGGGTTACTATAGGGGTACTATAGGGGTTACTATAGGGGTTACTATAGGGGGTTACTATAGGGGTTACTATAGGTTACTATAGGGGTTAATATTAGGTTACTATAGGGGTTAATATTAGGGTTAACTATAGGTTACTATAGGGTTACTACTATGGGGTTACTATAGGGTTAATATTAGGTTACTATAGGGTTAATATTAGGTTACTATAGGGGTTAATATTAGGTTACTATAGGTGTTAATATTTAGGTCCCTATAGGGGTTAATATAGGGGTTACTATAGGGGTTAATATAGGGGTTATATTAGGTTACTATAGGGGTTAATATTAGGTTACTATAGGGGTTAATATTAGGTTACTATAGGGGTTAATATAGGGGTTAATATTAGGTTACTATAGGGGTTAATATTAGGTTACTCTAGGGGTTACTATAGGGGTTAATATTAGGTTACTATAGGGGTTAATATAGGGGTTACTATAGGGGTTACTATAGGGGTTACTATAGGGGTTAATATTAGGTTACTATAGGGGTTACTATAGGGGTTACTTTAGGGGTTAATATTAGGTTACTATAGGGGATACTAAAGGGGTTACTATAGGGGTTAAAATTAGGTTACTATAGGGTTAATATTAGGTTACTATAGGGGTTACTATAGGGGTTACTATAGGGGTTACTATAGGGGTTACTATAGGGGTTAATATTAGGTTACTATAGGGGTTAATATAGGGGTTACTATAGGGGTTAATATTAGGTTACTATAGGGGTTAATATTAGGTCACTATAGGGGTTAATATAGGGGTTACTATAGGGGTTAATATAGGGGTTATTATTAGGTTACTATAGGGGTTAGTATTAGGTTACTATAGGGGTTAATATTAGGTTACTATAGGGGTTAATATAGGGGTTAATATAGGGGTTAATATTAGGTTACTATAGGGGTTAATATTAGGTTAGTCTAGGGGTTACTATAGGGGTTACTATAGGGGTTAATATTAGGTTACTATAGGGGTTAATATAGGGGTTACTATAGGGGTTACTATAGAGGTTACTATAGGGGTTAATATTAGGTTACTATAGGGGTTACTATAGGGGTTACTTTAGGGGTTAATATTAGGTTACTATAGGGGATACTAAAGGGGTTACTATAGGGGTTAAAATTAGGTTACTATAGGGGTTACTATAGGGTTAATATTAGGTTACTATAGGGGTTACTATAGGGGTTACTATAGGGGTTACTATAGGGGTTACTATAGGGGTTAATATTAGGTTTACTATAGGGGTTAATATAGGGGTTACTATAGGGGTTAATATTAGGTTACTATAGGGGCTACTATAGGGGTTAATATTAGGTTACTATAGGGGTTACTATAGGGGTTAATATTAGGTTACTATAGGGGTTACTATAGGGGTTACTATATGGGTTAATATTAGGTTACTATAGGGGTTACTATAGGGGTTACTATAGGGGTTAATATTAGGTTACTATAGGGTTACTATTGGGGTTAATATAGGGGTTACTATAAGGTTACTATAGGGGTTACTATAGGGGTTAATATTAGGTTACTATAGGGGTTACTATAGGGGTTACTATAGGGGTTAATAATAGGTTACTATAGGGGATACTATAGGGGTTACTATAGGGGTTACAATAGGGGTTAATATTAGGTTACTATAGGGGTTACTATAGGGGTTACTATAGGGGTTAATATTAGGTTACTATAGGGGTACTATATGGGTTACTATAGGGGTTACTATAGGGGTTACTATAGGGTTAATATTAAGTTACTATAGGGGTTAATATAGGGGTTACTATAGGGGTTAATATTAGGTTACTATAGGGGTTACTATAGGGGTTAATATTAGGTTACTATAGGGGTTAATATAGGGGTTACTATAGGGGTTAATATAGGGGTTAATATTAGGTTACTATAGGGGTTACTATAGGGGTTACTATAGGGGTTACTATAGGGGTTAATATAGGGGTTAATATAGGGGTTAATATTAGGTTACTATAGGGGTTAATATAGGTTACTATAGGGGTTACTATAGGGGTTAATATTAGGTTACTATAGGGGTTAATATAGGGGTTACTATAGGGGTACTATAGGGGTTACTATAGGGGTTAATATTAGGTTACTATAGTGTTACTATAGGGGTTACTATAGGGGTTAATATTAGGTTACTATAGGGATACTATGGGGTTACTATAGGGGTTACTATAGGGTTACTATAGGGTTAATATTAGGGTTACTATAGGGGGTTAATATGGGGTTACTATAGGGGTTAATATTAGGTTATTATAGGGTTACTATAGGGGTTAATATATAGGTTACTATAGGGGTTACTAGGGGTTACTATAGGGGTTACTATAGGGGTTACTATTAGGGTTACTATAGGGGTTAATATTAGGTTACTATAGGGGTTAATATAGGGGTTACTATAGGGGTTAATATTAGGTTACTATAGGGGTTACTATAGGGGTTAATAGTAGGTTACTATAGGGGTTACTATAGGGGTTACTATAGGGGTTACTATAGGGGTTAATATAGGGGTTACTATAGGGGTTACTATAGGGGTTACTATAGGGGTTAATATTAGGTTACTATAGGGGTTAATATTAGGTTACTATAGGGGTTAATATTAGGTTACTATAGGGTTACTATAGGGGTTAATATTAGGTTACTATAGGGGTTAATATTAGGTTACTATAGGGGTTAATATTAGGTTACTATAGGGGTTAATATTAGGTTACTATAGGGGTTACTATAGGGGTTAATATTATGTTACTATAGGGGTTAATATAGGGGTTACTATAGGGGTTAATATAGAGGTTAATATTAGGTTACTATAGGGGTTAATATTAGGTTACTATAGGGGTTACTATAGGGGTTACTATAGGGGTTAATATAGGGGTTTATATTAGGTTACTATAGGGGTTGATATTAGGTTACTATAGGGGTTAATATTAAGTTACTATAGGGGTTAATATAGGGGTTAATATAGGGGTTACTATAGGGGTTACTATAGGGGTTAATATTAGGTTACTATAGGGGTTAATATTAGGATACTATAGGGGTTACTAGAAGGGTTACTATAGGGGTTACTATAGGGGTTACTATAGAGGTTAATATTAGGTTACTATAGGGGTTACTATAGGGGTTACTATAGGGGTTAATATTAGGTTACTATAGGGGATACTATAGGGGTTACTATAGGGGTTACTATAGGGGTTAATATTAGGTTACTATAGGAGTTACTATAGGGGTTACTATAGGGGTTAATATTAGGTTACTATAGGGGATACTATAGGGGTTACTATAGGGGTTACTATAGGGGTTACTATAGGGGTTAATATTAGGTTACTATAGGGGTTAATATAGGGGTTACTATAGGGGTTAATATTAGGTTATTATAGGGGTTACTATAGGGGTTAATATTAGGTTACTATAGGGCTTACTATAGGGGTTACTATAGGGGTTACTATAGGGGTTAATATTAGGTTACTATAGGGGTTAATATAGGGGTTACTATAGGGGTTAATATTAGGTTACTATAGGGGTTACTATAGGGGTTAATAGTAGGTTACTATAGGGGTTACTATAGGGGTTACTATAGGGGTTACTATAGGGGTACTATAGGGGTTACTATAGGGGTTACTATAGGGGTTACTATAGGGGTTAATATTAGGTTACTATAGGGGTTAATATTAGGTTACTATAGGGGTTACTATAGGGGTTAATATTAGGTTACTATAGGGGTTACTATAGGGGTTAATATTAGGTTACTATAGGGGTTAATATTAGGTTACTATAGGGGTTAATATTAGGTTACTATAGGGGTTAATATTAGGTCACTATAGGGGTTAATATAGGGGTTACTATAGGGGTTAATATAGGGGTTATTATTAGGTTACTATAGGGGTTAATATTAGGTTACTATAGGGGTTAATATTAGGTTACTATAGGGGTTAATATAGGGGTTAATATTAGGTTACTATAGGGGTTAATATTAGGTTAGTCTAGGGGTTACTATAGGGGTTAATATTAGGTTACTATAGGGGTTAATATAGGGGTTACTATAGGGGTTACTATAGAGGTTACTATAGGGGTTAATATTAGGTTACTATAGGGGTTACTATAGGGGTTACTTTAGGGGTTAATATTAGGTTACTATAGGGGATACTAAAGGGGTTACTATAGGGGTTAAAATTAGGTTACTATAGGGTTAATATTAGGTTACTATAGGGGTTACTATAGGGGTTACTATAGGGGTTACTATAGGGGTTACTATAGGGGTTAATATTAGGTTACTATAGGGGTTAATATAGGGGTTACTATAGGGGTTAATATTAGGTTACTATAGGGGCTACTATAGGGGTTAATATTAGGTTACTATAGGGGTTACTAATAGGGTTAATATTAGGTTACTATAGGGGTTACTATAGGGTTACTATATGGGTTAATATTAGGTTACTATAGGGGTTACTATAGGGGTTACTATAGGGGTTAATATTAGGTTACTATAGGGGTTACTATTGGGGTTAATATAGGGGTTACTATAATGGTTACTATAGGGGTTACTATAGGGGTTAATATTAGGTTACTATAGGGGTTACTATAGGGGTTACTATAGGGGTTAATAATAGGTTACTATAGGGGATACTATAGGGGTTACTATAGGGGTTACAATAGGGGTTAATATTAGGTTACTATAGGGGTTACTATAGGGGTTAATATTAGGTTACTATAGGGGATACTATATGGGTTACTATAGGGGTTACTATAGGGGTTACTATAGGGGTTAATATTAAGTTACTATAGGGGTTAATATAGGGGTTACTATAGGGGTTAATATTAGGTTACTATAGGGGTTACTATAGGGGTTAATATTAGGTTACTATAGGGGTTAATATAGGGGTTACTATAGGGGTTAATATTAGGTTAATATAGGGGTTAATATTAGGTTACTATAGGGGTTAATATTAGGTTACTATAGGGGTTACTATAGGGGTTACTATAGGGGTTAATATAGGGGTTAATATAGGGGTTAATATTAGGTTACTATAGGGGTTAATATTAGGTTACTATAGGGGTTACTATAGGGGTTAATATTAGGTTACTATAGGGGTTAATATAGGGGTTACTATAGGGGTTACTATAGGGGTTACTATAGGGGTTAATATTAGGTTACTATAGGAGTTACTATAGGGGTTACTATAGGGGTTAATATTAGGTTACTATAGGGGATACTATAGGGGTTACTATAGGGGTTACTATAGGGGTTACTATAGGGGTTAATATTAGGTTACTATAGGGTTAATATAGGGTTACTATAGGGGTTAATATTAGGTTATTATAGGGGTTACTATAGGGGTTAATATTAGGTTACTATAGGGGTTACTATAGGGGTTACTATAGGGGTTACTATAGGGGTTAATATTAGGTTACTATAGGGGTTAATATAGGGGTTACTATAGGGGTTAATATTAGGTTACTATAGGGGTTACTATAGGGGTTAATAGTAGGTTACTATAGGGGTTACTATAGGGGTTACTATAGGGGTTACTATAGGGGTACTATAGGGGTTACTATAGGGGTTACTATAGGGGTTACTATAGGGGTTAATATTAGGTTACTATAGGGGTTAATATTAGGTTACTATAGGGGTTAATATTAGGTTACTATAGGGGTTACTATAGGGGTTAATATTAGGTTACTATAGGGGTTAATATTAGGTTACTATAGGGGTTAATATTAGGTTACTATAGGGGTTAATATTAGGTCACTATAGGGGTTAATATAGGGGTTACTATAGGGGTTAATATAGGGGTTATTATTAGGTTACTATAGGGGTTAATATTAGGTTACTATAGGGGTTAATATTAGGTTACTATAGGGGTTAATATAGGGGTTAATATAGGGGTTAATATTAGGTTACTATAGGGGTTAATATTAGGTTACTCTAGGGGTTACTATAGGGGTTAATATTAGGTTACTATAGGGGTTAATATAGGGGTTACTATAGGGGTTACTATAGGGGTTAATATTAGGTTACTATAGGGGATACTATAAGGGTTACTATAGGGGTTACTATAGGGGTTACTATAGGGGTTACTATAGGGGTTAATATTAGGTTACTATAGGGGTTAATATAGGGGTTACTATAGGGGTTAATATTAGGTTACTATAGGGGTTACTATAGGGGTTAATATTAGGTTACTATAGGGGATACTATAGGGGTTACTATAGGGGTTACTATAGGGGTTACTATATGGGTTAATATTAGGTTACTATAGGGGTTACTATAGGGGTTAATATAGGGGTTACTATAATGGTTACTATAGGGGTTACTATAGGGGTTAATATTAGGTTACTATAGGGGTTACTATAGGGGTTAATATTAGGTTACTATAGGGGATACTATAGGGGTTACTATAGGGGTTACTATAGGGGTTACTATAGGGGTTAATATTAGGTTACTATAGGGGTTAATATTAGGTTACTATAGGGTTTAATATTAGGTTACTATAGGGGTTACTATAGGGGTTACTATAGGGGTTAATATTAGGTTACTATAGGGGTTACTATAGGGGATACTATAGGGGTTACTATAGGGGTTACTATAGGGGTTAATATTAGGTTAATATAGGGGTTACTATAGGGGTTAATATTAGGTTACTATAGGGGTTACTATAGGGGTTAATATTAGGTTACTATAGGGGTTAATATTAGGTTACTATAGGGGTTGCTATAGGGGTTAATATTAGGTTACTATAGGGGTTACTATAGGGGTTACTATAGGGGTTAATATAGGGGTTAATATAAGGTTAGTATAGGGGTTAATATTAGGTTTCTATAGGGGTTACTATAGGGGTTACTATAGGGGTTACTATAGGGGTTAATATTAGGATACTATAGGGGTTACTATAGGGGTTACTATAGGGGTTACTATAGGGGTTAATATAGGGGTTACTATAGGGGTTAATATTAGGTTACTATAGGGGTTAATATTAGGTTACTATAGGGGTTAATATAGGGGTTACTATAGGGGTTAATATTAGGTTACTATAGGGGTTAATATAGGGGTTAATATTAGGTTACTATAGGGGTTAATATAGGGGCTAATATTAGGTTACTATAGGGGTTAATGTTAGGATACTATAGGGGCTAATATTAGGTTACTATAGGGGTTAATATTAGGATACTATAGGGGTTAATATTAATAATAAGGATCCACCCCTTTTTATAAAATAATATATCCTAAAATGACAAACCCAATTCTAACTGCCCGTTGCTCAGGCCCTGAAGCAAGGATATGCATATTCTTGGTACCATTTGAAAGGAAACACTTTGAAGTTTGTGGAAATGTGAAAGGAATGTAGGGGAATATAACACAGTAGATCTGGTCAAAGATAATACAAAGAAAATAACCGTTCTTTTGTATTTTTTGTACTATCATCTTTGAAATGCAAGAGAAAGGCCATAATGTATTTTGGCCACTAGATGGCAGCAGTGTATGTGCAAAGTTTTAGACTGATCCAATGAACCATTGCATTTCTGTTCAAAATGTTGTATCAAGACTGCCCAAATGTGCCTTATTTGTTTATTAATCACTGTTCATGTTCAGAATTGTGCACTCTCCTCAAAAAATAGCATGATATTATTTCATTGTAATAGCTACTGTAAAAAAACTTTCTGCCAATATCAGATATGACTATGTCCTGGGAAATGTTCTTGTTACTTACAACCTCATGCTAATCGCATTAGCCTACGTTAGCTCAATCGTCCCGTGAATAGAACACCGATCCCGAAGAAGTTCATGAACTTCTGCCTGTTCTCGAACTGTCTATTGACTGCCCCTTGTAATTTTAATAAATATCAGAGACTCGAACCATCTGCTTCCTGTGTCTGCATCTCGCCCTGTGTTGTTATATCTCTGACAGCTGGAAGTGATAGCTACTACTTAAACCCTCTTCCATGGCTGTTAACTTGCAACCTACCTACGGTAGCAACAAATTCATTTGGAGTTACAACAATAAATAAATCAAGATAGCTAACTAACTAATGGGAAGTTACCAAGCTGGGGATATTTAATTCATGTAGCTAGCTATACAGTATGTTAAGTTAGCTAACTAGCGAACATTACATTAACGGCTCATAAGATTTAGCCTGAACACCAAGTTTCTGTAGCTTGCTAGCTAATAAAACAGCGTTTTGATCACTTTAAAAATGTATTTACTTACTTGAATAGGTTATTCCATTACCTCTGTTTTCTGGGTCCTTAGAAAAACTAAACACTGGGCAATCTTCCGGAAGTTTCCGGTAGCAAAACTCAGCCAGCAATGTGGACGATTGGAGGACTTCAATGAGTTTGATCTTCTAACATGGCGTTTGATGCGGTTGCTAGGTGACTTGTGACACAACTGCAAGCCCTCTATAGAATACTCAACATTCTATCAGACAGTTCTAGAACTCTCATAGAGGGGGCTCCTCATAGAGGTTCAAGAGGACCAATAGAAAAACTCAATCTTTCCATCCCTCTTCACTGGGCGAAAAATGTCCATATCAGGGGATATCTTTACATGACACCATTTTGATATCCCAGAGAATACAGACCAGTTCCAATGTAGCTTTGTGTATTTGCACCATATCCTGACAAAACCTGAATACAGATTTGTCTTTCAGACATCTATGAAATTGGGATTACTCCGAATATCAAACATGGACTCATTCAATATCCTGAGATATGTGACATCCTATTTTCTCTCTCCATGTTGACAAATACTGATTGTATACATCGCAGACCTGTGTTTTGACAGCACATTCAAGATGATAAGCTATATTGATTCCAGATATGCTTCTCATGGCTGAGGTTCATATCTGGATCTTCAGCACATGCTCAATAATGTCAAATATGAAATCCAGATTTTTCTTTCATGCACAAGTTTTTTTATGACTCGTACATGGTATGGATGGATATTGACTCTTCAGATCTCCTGAGATAGGCCTACAGTTGAAGTCGGAAGTTTACATACACTTAGTCATTAAAACTTGTTTGTCAACCACTCCACACATTTCTTGTTAACAAACTATAGTTTTGGAAAGTCGGTTAAGACAACTACTTTGTGCATGACACAAGTAATTTATCCAACAATTGTTTACAGACAGATTATTTCACTTATAATTCACTGTATCACAATTCCTGTTGGTCAGAAGTTCATATACAATAAGTTGACTGTGCCTTTAAATAACTTGGAAAGTTCCAGGAAATGATGTCATGGCTTTAGAAGCTTCTGATAGGCTAATTGACATAATTTGAGTCAATTGTAGGTGTACCTGTGGATGTGTACCTGTGGATCATGGGAAAATCAAAAGAAATCAGCCAAGACCTCAGAAAAGAAATTGTAGACCTCCACAAGTCTGGTTCATCCTTGGTAGCAATTTCCAAATGCCTGAAGGTACCACGGTCATCTGTGCAAACAGTAGTACGCAAGTATAAACACCATGGGACCACGCAGCCGTCATACCGCTCAGGAAGAAGACTCGTTCTGTCTCCTGGAGATGAATGTACTTTGGTGCGAAAAATGTAAATCAATCCCAGAACAACAGCAAAGGACCTTGTGAGGATGCTGGAGGAAACAGGTACAAAAGTATCTATATCCACAGTAAAACAAGTCCTATATCGACATAACCTGAAAGGCCGCTCAGCAAGGAAGAAGCCACTGCTCAAAAACCGGCATAAAAAAGCCAGACTACAGTTTGCAACTGCACATAGGGGCAAAGATCGTACTTTTTGGAGAAATGTCCTCTGATATGATTAAACAAAAATAGAACTATTTGACCATAATGACGATCGTTCTGTTTGGAGAAAAAAGGGGGAGGCTTGCAAGCCGAAGAACACCATCCCAACCGTGAAGCACGGGGGTGGCAGCATCATGTTGTGGGGGTGCTTTGCTGCAGGAGGGACTGGTGCACTTCACAAAATAGATGGCATCAAGAGGTAGGAAAATGATGTGGATATATTGAAGCAACATCTCAAGACATCAGTCAGGAAGTTAAAGCTTGGTTGCAAATGGGTCTTCCAAATGGACAATGACCCCAAGCATACTTCCAAAGTTGTGGCAAAATGGCTTAAGGACAACAAAGTCAAGCTATTGGAGTGGCCATCACAAAGCCCTGACCTCAATCCTATAGAACATTTGTGGGCAGAACTGAAAAAGCGTGTTTTACGAGCAAGGAGGCCTACAAACCTGACTCAGTTACACCAGCTCTGTCAGGAGGAATGGGCCAAAATGCACCCAACTTATTGTGGGAAGCTTGTGGAAGGCTACCCACAATGTTTGACCCAAGTTAAACAATTTAAAGGCAATGCTACCAAATACTAATTGAGTGTATGTAAACTTCTGACCCACTGGGAATGTGATGAAAGAAATAAAAGCTTAAATAAATAATTATTTCTACTATTATTCTAACATTTCATATTCTTAAAATAAAGTGGTGATCCTAACTGACCTAAGACAGGGACTTTTTACTAGGATTAAATGTTAGGAATTGTGAAAAACTGAGTTTAAATGTATTTGGCTGAGGTGTATGTAAACTTCCGACTTCAACTGTATGTGGACATTCCCTGTATGATGACAAATACTGACAGTAGGCCTACATAAAATATTTTCTCAGCACATACGATGCACATGCTGTTGACTGAGGTCCATATCTATGCTAAATAAGGAACATTCCTGTTGCTCAGTTGAGTTTTGAAGACATGCTAAATAATTTAACAAATATGACAGTTCCTGTCCAAAGTTTGGACAAACCTACTAATTCAAGGGTTTTTCTTTATTTTTACTATTTTCTACATTGTAGAATAATAGTGAAGATATGAACACAATGAAATAACACATATGGAATCATGACAAATCTAAATATATTTTAAATTTGAGATTCTTCGAGGTAGCCACCCTTTGACTTGATGACAGCTTTGCACGCTCTTATGTTTTTACTTATAAATTGATATGTACCTATTTGATTCTTGAAGAATTGATATTTACCCATTGATTCTTGAAGAATTGATATGTACCCATTTGATTCTTGAAGAATTGATATGTACCCATTTGATTCTTGAAGAATTGATATGTACCCATTGATTCTTGAAGAATTGATATGTACCTATTTGATTCATGAAGAATTGATATGTACCCATTGATTCATGAAGAATTGATATGTACCCATTTGATTCATGAAGAATTGATATGTACTCATTTGATTCATGGAGAATTGATATGTACTCATTTGATTCATGGAGAATTGATATGTACCTATTTGATTCATGGAGAATTGATATGTACCCATTTGATTCATGGAGAATTGATATGTACCCATTGATTCATGAAGAATATAACGTATAAATCCCTCATGAGCTTATTTCAACTGTCACACTCTATAACAACCCAAAATATAATCTTGTTTTTATTCCAATGTTTGTAAACATTGTAAATGTAAACAAATATTGTATAGCTTCATAACATGGTCATAACATGGTTAAAACAATATGTTTTATATCATGGATGGTCAGTCCTTGTATCCACAGCTCTGTCTATTAGTCTGAGAGTCGGTTACATTTCTCCGGGCCCATCCCTCAGCGTTTTACCAAAACAGAGGCGGGGCGACCGTTTTGTTATTGTTTCATCAGTGGATTTGCCCTTTAAACAGCTGCATATTATCAATATGTCAAGTGTCACCAATATGGCATTCATTTTTCCCCATGTAAATAGCCATTTTAATGCTCAAAGCCATTCCATGAGTGCAGCATTTATTTTTCCACTGGAATCAATGAGCCCGAATCAGTCCTCCATGACAACACAATCATAAACAACAGAGTAGGACTGGCTAATAAGTACTTAGTTTTGGGGTCATGCTCAGGTAAAACAATTTGACTAATCCATACATCCATATTTCCAAGTTCAGGGGTACCCCTTGTATCAAGGGGTAAAAGACTTATTGGAATTCTGATAGACTTTGGTTTTTAATGTAAATATGTAATTTAATCGTATTATTAAATGTAGTAGAAAGCGATGTGTTATTAAAAGTCTACATAACCAAACCATAAAGTCAAATTTATCATCCATATATGGCCAGCTATGTAAACTTTAACACTGATTTATCCTTCAATAGATGTTGTTCAATTGGTTACATATGTTTCTGTCTTCTTCTAATGCCTCTTAATCTAAAAGTAAATGAATGTAATCAGATTACATAACTGAGTTTAGTTACAAAAGTTACATTACTGATTACAATTTTGGACAGGTAACTAGTAACTGTACCGGATTACATTTAGTAAGTAACCTACCCAACTCTGGACACACACACACACGATAACATACACACTACACACACACGATAACATACACACTACACACACGATAACATACACAATATACACACACACACGATAACATACACACTATACGCACACACACGATAACATACGCACTATACACACACGATAACATACACACTATACACACACGATAACATACGCACTATACACGCACACACGATAACATACGCACTATACACACACGATAACATACACACTACACACACGATAAAATACGCACTACACACGCACACACGATAACATACGCACTATACACACACACACGATAACATACGCACTATACACACGATAACATACGCACTACACACACGATAACATACGCACTATACACACACGATAACACACGCACTACACACACACATGATAACATACGCACTACACACACACGATAACACACGCACTACACACACACGATAAGATACGCACTACACACACACGATAACATACGCACTATACACACACGATAACATACGCACTATACACACACGATAACATACGCACTACACACACACGATAACACACGCACTATACACACACGATAACATACGCACTATACACACACATACATATTCATTTAGTACTGTAGATATGTGGTAGTGATGGAGTAGGGGCCTGAGGGCACACAGTGTGTTGTGAAATCTGGGAATGTAATGTAGCGTTTTTAAAATGGCATAAAATGCCTTAATTTTGATGGACCCCAGGAAGAGTAGCTGCTTCCTTGACAGGAACTAATGGGGATCCACAATAAACCCCAGGAAGAGTAGCCGCTGCCTTGGCAGGAACTAAAGGGGATCCATAATAAACCCCAGGAAGAGTAGCTGCTGCCTTGGCAGGAACTAATGGGGATCCACAATAAACCCCAGGAAGAGTAGCCGCTGCCTTGGCAGGAACTAATGGGGATCCACAATAAACCCCAGGAAGAGTAGCCGCTGCCTTGGCAGGAACTAATGGGAATCCACAATAAACCCCAGGAAGAGTAGCCGCTGCCTTGGCAGGAACTAATGGGGATCCATAATAAACCCCAGGAAGAGTAGCCGCTGCCTTGGCAGGAACTAATGGGGATCCATAATAAACCCCAGGAAGAGTAGCCGCTGCCTTGGCAGGAACTAATGGGGATCCATAATAAACCCCAGGAAGAGTAGCCGCTGCCTTGGCAGGAACTAATGGGGATCCATAATAAACCCCAGGAAGAGTAGCCGCTGCCTTGGCAGGAACTAATGGGGATCCATAATAAACCCCAGGAAGAGTAGCCGCTGCCTTGGCAGGAACTAATGGGGATCCATAATAAACCCCAGGAAGAGTAGCCGCTTCCTTGACAGGAACTAATGGGAATCCATAAAAAACCCCAGGAAGAGTAGCCGCTTCCTTGACAGGAACTAATGGGGATCCATAATAAACCCCAGGAAGAGTAGCCGCTGCCTTGACAGGAACTAATGGGGATCCATAATAAACCCCAGGAAGAGTAGCCGCTGCCTTGGCAGGAACTAATGGGGATCCATAATAAACCCCAGGAAGAGTAGCTGCTGCCTTGGCAGGAACTAATGGGGATCCATAATAAACCCCAGGAAGAGTAGCTGCTGCCTTGGCAGGAACTAATGGGGATCCATAATAAACCCCAGGAAGAGTAGCTGCTGCCTTGGTAGGAGCTAATTGGGTCCATAATAAACAGAAATACAAATATAGAGATTAAAGTAAAAACTGTATCTCGGCCACTCAGGAACATTCACTGTCTTCTTGGAAAGTAACTACATTGTAGATTTGGCCTTGTGTTATTGTTCTGCTGAAAGTTGAAATCATCTCCCAATGTCTGGCGGAAAATAGACTCAACCAGGTTGTACTTTAGAATTTTGCCTGTGATTAGCTCCATTCCTTAATTTTTTTCTCCTGAAAAACTCCCAAGTCCATAACGATAACAAGCATACCCTTAACATGATGCAGACAACACTACGCTTGTCACGACTTCCGCCGAAGTCGGCTCCTCTCCTTGTTCGGGCGGCGTTCGGCGGTCGACGTCACCGGCTTTCTAGCCATCGCCGCTCCATTTTTCATTTATCCATTTGTTTTGTCTTGTTCCCTGCACACCTGGTTTTCATTCCCCCAATCACACTACATGTATTTATTCCTCTGTTCCCCCTCATGTCTTTGTGGGAAATTGTTTTGTGTTACATGTCAATTTTGACACGCCAGACTGGTGTTTGTTTTATTCCGTATTTTGTCACGAAGTATGTTTATTTGTTTGAACATAATTATTCTGACTGTGCGCGTTTTGCACTTTTGCCAATTGGCTGGAGGTTTCGACGCAGTGGTCTCCGTCTGTTGGTTTCTCCTGCCTCAATAAAGTGTGTGGCTGTTCACAACTCTCTGTTCTCCTGCACCTGACTCCGCTCCCAGTACGCACACCATTGACAATGCTTGAAGATATGAAGAGTGACCAGTCCTTAACTATTACAAGCATACCCATAACATGATGCAGCCACCACTATGCTTGAAGATATGAAGAGTGGTACTCAGTAATGTGTTGTTTTGGATTTGCCCCAAACATAACACTTTGTATTCAGAACAAAAAGCTAATTGCTTTGCCACATTTCCTGCAGTATTACTTTAGTGCCTTGTTGCAAACAGGATGCATGTTTTGGAATATTTGTATTCTGTACAGGCTTCCTTCTTTTCACTCAATTAGCGAAACAGCAACCCCTGGTTCCTGCTTTAAAAGTTGGCTCATACTGCGGCATAGCTTGCGGCTTTCTGTGGCACGGCATTTAATTGTCAGCCATTTTTTTTGTTACCGCAAGTTATTGCTAGTTTGACCAACAGAGGGCATACTTTCAAATCAAATGTTATTTGTCACGTACACATGGTCAGCAGGTGTTAATGCGAGTGTAGTGAAATGCTTGTGCTTCTAGTTCCGACCGTGCAGTAATATCTAACAAGTAATATAACCTAACAATTTCACAACTACCTTATACACACAAGTGTAAAGGAATGAATAAGAATATGTACATAAAAATATATAAATGAGTGATGGTTGACCGGCATAGGCAAGATGCAGTAGATGGTATAGAGTACAGTATATACATATGAGATGAGTAATGTAGGGTATGTAAACATTATATGAAGTGGCATTGTTTAAAGTGGCTAGTGATACATTACATCAAGATGGCAAGATGCAGTAGATGGTATAGAGTACAGTATATACATATGAGATGAGTAATGTAGGGTAAGTAAACATTATATATATATAAAGTGGCTAGTGATAAATTACATACATTTTTCCATTATTCTGTGGCACGTCATTTAATTGTCAGCCATTTTTTTTTGTTACTGCTTATCACTAGTTTGACCACCAGAGGGCATCTTTGAGAAGTATTTGATAGTATTCCGTATTGGCATTACCAGAGAATTTAAAAACCTTTTAACCTTTTTTGTAATAACATAGTATATGGGATTGATTTTAAGAAATTTGGCTAAACCAATTAGATAAAAATTATTGTGTTTCTATTCAGAGGAAAATGAAAAACGAAACCCTTCAGGGTTTCCGTTAGGATGGAATGGAAAATATGGCGCTGTATAACGTGACGGTCTGGGACGACGTGAGTGTCGGGAATAGGCTACAGGATTGGAGGATTCTGAATGGTTTGCCTTCATTTGACAACTTTGTTCCAATATTTCTGTAAATCAGTGATATTTATTCCCATAGTAATTCGTTACGCATCCATAATTAAATCAACATCTGCATTTTGAAAAGGTATTTTTTTTTATCATTATTTTATTAACAAAATGTGTTTATTTGTTTATTAGGCTTCTGTGCAGTCTATAATACATACTGTAGTAAACATGGGAAAGTGCCTAATTCCTTACATAAGGGAGAGCAGGCCATGTCTGTACTTCAGAATGCGGGGCACGTGGGAGACCGGTGTTATTTCATAGTTTTGATGTCTTCACTATTATTCTACAAATGTAGAAAATAGTAAAAATAAAGAAAAATCCTGGAATGAGTAGGTGTGTCCAAACTTTTGACTGGTACTTGCTCAATTAATTTGATTAATATTATGGTGTTTCTATTCCATGAAAAATGAAAAAAAAAAAAACTGTGTTTCTGTTAGGATGGAACAGAAAATATGGAGCTGTACAACGTGACACTCAAAAATTCTGAGTGTCAGTTTGTAAATTCAGACCGTTTTGCACTCGGAGCGCACACTGGACGTTCGGGCTGAGGAGTAGGGTTGATTTGAGCGTTCTGGCCTTACAACGGCAGTCAAGCACCCAAGCTAACGTTGGCTAGCTTGCTAGCTACTTCCAGACACAAATGAGCCCAATCTGACCATTTTACTCGCCCTAGCAGAGCTGGTAAGGCAGTTTTTGTCTTAACCAGAGCGTTGGTGACTGTAACTATGCTGCTGGAAACAATTTATTTACGTTTTTTTTGCAGACGTTTACTGACACCGGCCATATTCAACAGGTGTTGAGTGCTCGTAAATTAATTATTCTGCGCTCTGGTACACTCAGATGAGACTGCTCTGAAATCGGTGTAGATAGCCAGAGGGAATTTACGAAAGCACCCGAATGTCCATTGAGAACTCATTTCATTTCATTTCATTTAAGTCATTTAGCAGACGCTCTTATCCAGAGCGACTTACAAATTGGTGCATTCACCTATAATATCCAGTAGAACAACCATTTTACAATAGTACATCTAAATCTTTTAAAGGGGGGGGGTTAGAAGGATTACTTTATCCTATCCCAGGTATTCCTTAAAGAGGTGGGGTTTCAGGTGTCTCCGGAAGGTGGTGATTGACTCCGCTGTCCTGGCGTCATGAGGGAGCTTGTTCCACCATTGGGGTGCCAGAGCAGCGAACAGTTTTGACTGGGCTGAGCGGGAACTATGCTTCCTCAGAGGTAGGGAGGCGAGCAGGCCAGAGGTGGATGAACGCAGTGCCCTTGTTTGGGTGTAGGGCCTGATCAGAGCCTGAAGGTACGGAGGTGCCGTTCCCTTCACAGCTCCGTAGAACTCACAACGACTATACCATTTAGCTAAGCTAATAATGACGGGAATAATCAAGTCAATAAACGTTGGGTAGTTAGATAACTATAGTTAATATACTGGCAAGTTTGATGTATAACTACTTGCTGTTAGGTAGCTAGCTAAGATACCGGTACATACTGCTGTAATGATATGCTATGTGGATCAGTAGGGTGACTCAGTGTGGTGTCTCAGTAGGGTGACTCAGTGTGGTGACTCAGTAGGGTGACTCAGTGTGGTGACTCAGTAGGGTAACTCAGTGTGGTGACTCAGTAGGGTAACTCAGTAAGGTGACTCAGTAGGGTGACTCAGTAAGGTGACTCAGTAGGGTGACTCAGTAAGGTGACTCAGTGGGGTGACTCAGTAAGGTGACTCAGTGGGGTGACTCAGTGTGGTGACTCAGTAGGGTGACTCAGTGTGGTGACTCAGTAGGGTGACTCAGTAGGGTGACTCAGTAGGGTGACTCAGTGTGGTGACTCAGTAGGGTGACTCTGTAGGGGTGACTCAGTAAGGTGACTCAGTAGGGTGACTCAGTAAGGTGACTCAGTAGGGTGACTCAGTAAGATGACTCAGTGGGGTGACTCAGTAAGGTGACTCAGTGGGGTGACTCAGTAGGGTGACTCAGTAGGGTGACTCAGTAAGGTGACTCAGTAGGGTGACTCAGTGGGGTGACTCAGTGGGGTGACTCAGTAGGGTGACTCAGTATGGTGACTCAGTAGGGTGACTCAGTAAGGTGACTCAGTGGGGTGACTCAGTAGGGTGACTCAGTAAGGTGACTCAGTAGGGTGACTCAGTAAGGTGACTCAGTAGGGTGACTCAGTAAGGTGACTCAGTGGGGTGACTCAGTAAGGTGACTCAGTGGGGTGACTCAGTAAGGTGACTCAGTGGGGTGACTCAGTAGGGTGACTCAGTGTGGTGACTCAGTAGGGTGACTCAGTAAGGTGACTTAGTAGGGTGACTCAGTAAGGTGACTCAGTAGGTTGACTCAGTAAGGCGACTCAGTGGGGTGACTCAGTGGGGTGACTCAGTAAGGTGACTCAGTAGGGTGACTCAGTAAGGTGACTCAGTGGGGTGACTCAGTAAGGTGACTCAGTGGGGTGACTCAGTAGGGTGACTCAGTGTGGTGACTCAGTAGGGTGTCTCAGTAGGGTGACTCAGTGTGGTGACTCAGTAGGGTGACTCAGTGTGGTGACTCAGTAGGGTGACTCAGTAAGGTGACTCAGTAGGGTGACTCAGTAAGGTGACTCAGTAAGGTGACTCAGTAGGGTGACTCAGTAAGGTGACTCAGTAGGGATACTCAGTAAGGTGACTCAGTGGGGTGATTCAGTAAGGTGACTCAGTGGGGTGACTCAGTAGGGTGACTCAGTGTGGTGACTCAGTAGGGTGACTCAGTAAGGTGACTCAGTAGGGTGACTCAGTAAGGTGACTCAGTAGGGTGACTCAGTAAGGTGACTCAGTAGGGTGACTCAGTAAGGTGACTCAGTAGGGTGACTCAGTAAGGTGACTCAGTTGGGTGACTCAGTGGGGTGACTCAGTAAGGTGACTCAGTGGGGTGACTCAGTGGGGTGACTCAGTAGGGTGACTCAGTGGAGTGACTCAGTGGGGTGACTCAGTAGGGTGACTCAGTGGGGTGACTCAGTAAGGTGACTCAGTGGGGTGACTCAGTGGGGTGACTCAGTGGGGTGACTCAGTAGGGTGACTCAGTAAGGTGACTCAGTAGGGTGACTCAGTGGGGTGACTCAGTGGGGTGACTCAGTAGGGTGACTCAGTAAGGTGACTCAGTAGGGTGACTCAGTGGGGTGACTCAGTGGGGTGACTCAGTAAGGTGACTCAGTAGGGTGACTCAGTAGGGTGACTCAGTAGGGTGATTCAGTGGGGTGACTCAGTAGGGTGACTCAGTGATTCAGCTCTAACAGAATGTCAGACATCCAGAAATATATAGATAAAGATATCTGAGCCTTTTCACCCAGTGCTTTCTCTCCTTCACTCCCTCTCTCACATGATATAAGGGGATTTCTGATGGAACTTTCAGTTTTATTTCCTGGAGTTTCCATTGTTGAAGAATCTGTTACGAATTACCCTTGACCTGCATTGCACCCATTTCTCTCCCTCCACCTCTCTCTCCCTCCACCTCTCCCTCCCTCCATCTCTCCCTCCCTCCACCTCTCTCCCTCCCTCCCTCCCTCCACCTCTCTCTCCCTCCACCTCTCTCTCTCTCCCACCTCTCCCTCCCTCCCTCCACCTCTCCCTCCCTCCACCTCTCTCTCCCTCCACCTCACCCTCCCTCCCTCCACCTCTCCCTCCCTCCACCTCTCCCTCCCTCCACCTCTCCCTCCCTCCACCTCACCCTCCCTCCCTCCACCTCTCCCTCCCTCCACCTCTCTCTCCCTCCACCTCACCCTCCCTCCACCTCTCCCTCCCTCCACCTCACCCTCCCTCCCTCCACCTCTCCCTCCCTCCACCTCTCCCTCCCTCCACTTCTCTCTCCCTCCACCTCACCCTCCCTCCCTCCACCTCTCCCTCCCTCCACCTCTCTCTCCCTCCATCTCTCTCTCCCCCATTTGTTTTTCTTCTCTTTTTAGCCAACAGAACTTAAAGGGGCAATAAAACACATTTTAATCAGCCCTTCAAAACAGTTGTTTCTCATTTAACCTTCCAGAGACAGTTTTTACACCCCACCACTTGCTTGTAGAGTCACTGATGCATGATGGTCAGAATTTGATAGCAGTACAGAGGGTATGGGCTAGTGTGAGGTAGTGAGTGTGTGTGTGTGTGTGTGTGTGTGTGTGTGTGTGTGTGTGTGTGTGTGTGTGTGTGTGTGTGTGTGTGTGTGTGTGTGTGTGTGTGTGTGTGTGTGTGTGTGTGTGTGTGTGTGTGTGAGGTAGTGAGTGTGTGTGTGTGTGTGTGTGTGTGTGTGTGTGTGTGTGTGTGTGTGTGTAGTTGTCTCTGTGTGTGGTCTGTGGTAGTGTGACATTATATTATTCATACATAGATGTTATTATATTACAGTCTTTCATCTCTGTCTGGTTGTGTCATCATGGAGACAAAGGAACGTGCAACTTTTATATGAAACCCCAAAATCCTACTTCAGTATAGAACAAATGACTACTACAGGACTACACAGAGAGCGAGAGAAGGAGGGAGGGAGAGAGAGGGAGAGAGAGAGAGGAGGAGAGGGAGAGAGAGAGAGGGGGAAGGGAGAGGAGAGGGAGAGAGAAGGAGAGAGAGAGGGGGAGAGAGAGAGAGAGCGGGAGAGAGAGGGAGAGAGAGAGAGAGAGAATGAGAGTGAGAGAGAGAGAGAGAGAAGGAGGGAGAGATAGGGAGGGAGAGAGAGAGAGTCCTCATTTCATGTGATGGAAGGTGGGGTGTGTGGGTGTATTGTGGTGGAAGGTGGTGTGTGGGTGTATTGTGGTGGAAGGTGGTGTGTGTGTGTATTGTGGTGGAAGGTGGGGTGTGTGGGTGTATTGTGGTGGAAGGTGGTGTGTGTGTGGGTGTATTGTGGTGGAAGGTGGGGTGTGTGGGTGTATTGTGGTGGAAGGTGGGGTGTGTGGGTGTATTGTGGTGGAAGGTGGGGTGTGTGTGGGTGTATTGTGGTGGAAGGTGGGGTGTGTGGGTGTATTGTGGTGGAAGGTGGGTGTGTGGGTGTATTGTGGTGGAAGGTGGGGTGTGTGGGTGTATTGTGGTGGAAGGTGGGGTGTGTGGGTGTATTGTGGTGGAAGGTGGGGTGTGTGGGTGTATTGTGGTGGAAGGTGGGGTGTGGGGTGTATTGTGGTGGAAGGTGGGGTGTGTGGGTGTATTGTGGTGGAAGGTGGGGTGTGTGTGGGGGTGTGTGGGTGTATTGTGGTGGAAGGTGGGGTGTGTGGGTGTATTGTGGTGGAAGGTGGGGTGTGTGTGGGGGTGTGTGGGTGTATTGTGGTGGAAGGTGGGGTGTGTGGGTGTATTGTGGTGGAAGGTGGGGTGTGTGGGTGTATTGTGGTGGAAGGTGGGGTGTGTGTGGGGTGTGTGGGTGTATTGTGGTGGAAGGTGGGGTGTGTGGGTGTATTGTGGTGGAAGGTGGGGTGTGTGTGGGTGTATTGTGGTGGAAGGTGGGGTGTGTGGGTGTATTGTGGTGGAAGGTGGGGTGTGTGGGTGTATTGTGGTGGAAGGTGGGGTGTGTGGGTGTATTGTGGTGGAAGGTGGGGTGTGTGGGTGTATTGTGGTGGAAGGTGGGGTGTGTGGGTGTATTGTGGTGGAAGGTGGGGTGTGTGTGTGTATTGTGGTGGAAGGTGGGGGTGTGTGTGGGTGTATTGTGGTGGAAGGTGGGGGTGTGTGGGTGTATTGTGGTGGAAGGTGGGGTGTGTGGGTGTATTGTGGTGGAAGGTGGGGTGTGTGGGTGTATTGTGGTGGAAGGTGGGGTGTGTGGGTGTATTGTGGTGGAAGGTGGGGTGTGTGGGTGTATTGTGGTGGAAGGTGGGGTGTGTGGGTGTATTGTGGTGGAAGGTGGGGGTGTGTGTGGGTGTATTGTGGTGGAAGGTGGGGTGTGTGTGTGTATTGTGTTGGAAGGTGGGGTGTGTGTGGGTGTATTGTGGTGGAAGGTGGGGTGTGTGGGTGTATTGTGGTGGAAGGTGGGGTGTGTGTGGGTGTATTTTGATGGAAGGTGGGGTGTGTGTGTGTATTGTGATGGAAGGTGGGGTGTGTGGGTGTATTGTGGTGGAAGGTGGGGTGTGTGGGTGTATTGTGGTGGAAGGTGGGGTGTGTGGGTGTATTGTGGTGGAAGGTGGGGTGTGTGTGGGTGTATTGTGGTGGAAGGTGGGGTGTGTGGGGGTGTATTGTGGTGGAAGGTGGGGTGTGGGGGTGTATTGTGATGGAAGGTGGGGTGTGTGTGGGTGTATTTTGATGGAAGGTGGGGTGTGGGGGTGTATTGTGGTGGAAGGTGGGGTGTGTGTGGGTGTGTGTGGGTGTATTGTGGTGGAAGGTGGGGTGTGTGGGTGTATTTTGATGGAAGGTGGGGTGTGGGGGTGTATTGTGGTGGAAGGTGGGGTGTGGGGGTGTATTGTGGTGGAAGGTGGGTGTGTGTGGGTGTATTGTGGTGGAAGGTGGTGTGTGTGGGTGTATTGTGGTGGAAGGTGGGGTGTGGGGGTGTATTGTGGTGGAAGGTGGGGTGTGGGGGTGTATTGTGGTGGAAGGTGGGTGTGTGTGGGTGTATTGTGGTGGAAGGTGGGGTGTGGGGGTGTATTGTGGTGGAAGGTGGGTGTGTGTGGGTGTATTGTGGTGGAAGGTGGGGTGTGTGTGGGTGTATTGTGGTGGAAGGTGGGGTGTGTGTGTGTGTATTGTGGTGGAAGGTAGTGTGTGGGGGTGTATTGTGGTGGAAGGTGGGGTGTGTGTGGGTGTGTGTGGGTGTATTGTGGTGGAAGGTGGGGTGTGTGGGTGTATTATTGTGGAGGGTGGGGTGTGTGGGTGTATTGTGGTGGAAGGTAGTGTGTGGGGGTGTATTGTGGTGGAAGGTGGGGTGTGTGTGGGTGTGTGTGGGTGTATTGTGGTGGAAGGTGGGGTGTGTGGGTGTATTGTGGTGGAAGGTGGGGTGTGTGGGTGTATTGTGGTGGAAGGTGGGGTGTGTGTGGGTGTATTGTGATGGAAGGTGGGGTGTGTGGGTGTATTGTGGTGGAAGGTGGGGTGTGTGGGTGTATTGTGGTGGAAGGTGGGGTGTGTGTGGGTGTATTGTGGTGGAAGGTGGGGTGTGTGGGTGTATTGTGGTGGAAGGTGGGGTGTGTGTGGGTGTATTGTGGTGGAAGGTGGGGTGTGTGGGTGTATTGTGGTGGAAGGTGGGGTGTGTGGGTGTATTGTGGTGGAAGGTGGTGTGTGTGGGTGTATTGTGGTGGAAGGTGGGGTGTGTGGGTGTATTGTGGTGGAAGGTGGGGTGTGTGGGTGTATTGTGGTGGAAGGTGGTGTGTGGGTGTATTGTGGTGGAAGGTGGGGTGTGTGGGTGTATTGTGGTGGAAGGTGGGTGTGTGTGGGTGTATTGTGGTGGAAGGTGGGGTGTGTGGGTGTATTGTGGTGGAAGGTGGGGTGTGTGGGTGTATTGTGGTGGAAGGTGGGTGTGGGTGTATTGTGGTGGAAGGTGGGGTGTGTGGGTGTATTGTGGTGGAAGGTGGGGTGTGTGGGTGTATGTGGTGGAAGGTGGGGGTGTGGGGTGTATTGTGGTGGAAGGTGGGGTGTGTGGGTGTATTGTGGTGGAAGGTGGGGTGTGTGGGTGTATTGTGGTGGAAGGTGGGGTGTGTGGGTGTATTGTGGTGGAAGGTGGGGTGTGTGGGTGTATTGTGGTGGAAGGTGGGGTGTGTGGGTGTATTGTGGTGGAAGGTGGGGTGTGTGGGTGTATTGTGGTGGAAGGTGGGGTGTGTGGGTGTATTGTGGTGGAAGGTGGGTGTGTGTGGGTGTATTGTGGTGGAAGGTGGGGTGTGTGGGTGTATTGTGGTGGAAGGTGGGGTGTGTGGGTGTATTGTGGTGGAAGGTGGGGTGTGTGGGTGTATTGTGGGGAAGGTGGTGTGGGGTGTGTGTATTGTGGTGGGAAGGTGGGGTGTGTGGGTGTATTGTGGTGGAAGGTGGGGTGTGTGGGTGTATTGTGGTGGAAGGTGGGGTGTGTGTGTGTGTATTGTGGTGGAAGGTGGGGTGTGTGTGGGTGTATTGTGGTGGAAGGTGGTGTGTGTGGGTGTATTGTGGTGGAAGGTGGGGTGTGTGTGGGTGTATTGTGGTGGAAGGTGGGGTGTGTGGGTGTATTGTGGTGGAAGGTGGGGTGTGTGGGTGTATTGTGGTGGAAAAGTGTGGAGTGAAAAAGGAAAATGGCTGCAAATCCAAGAACCAAAGTGTGTTTGTGAGCACGAGTTGAGACAGAGAGAGCGTTGAATTTCGTGCAGATACGAGATGTACATAGTTGATTTATTTATTGTCCTATCATGATGGAACAGTCCCCAACCCTATACCCTAGACACCCACCTGAGAGACCTATACACTAAGGAGAAGTCCTGATCTGTTTTATAGACCTACTGTATGTAGACTATACACTAAGGAGAAGTCCTGATCTGTTTTATAGACCTACTGCATGTAGACTATACACTAAGGAGAAGTCCTGATCTGTTTTATAGACCAACTGTATGTAGTCTATACACTAAGGA
Organism: Salmo trutta; assembly: GCF_901001165.1. Taxonomy (NCBI): domain Eukaryota; kingdom Metazoa; phylum Chordata; class Actinopteri; order Salmoniformes; family Salmonidae; genus Salmo; species Salmo trutta. Next base: position 86,493 of record NW_021822843.1, on the reverse strand, counting down.
GAAGTCCTGATCTGTTTTATAGACCTACTGTATGTAGACTATACACTAAGGAGAAGTCCTTTTCTGTTTTATAGACCTACTGTATGTAGACTATACACTATGGAGAAGTCCTGATCTGTTTTATAGACCTACTGTAAGAAGACAATACGCAGCCAAGACAGAAAGGTGAATATGGTCAGAGACCTACTAAAGCAGCACCACCCCTCTAGATTCTGATCCTGTCTGACAGGGTTGGTCCAACAGTGGTTCTGAGCCTGGTTGGTCCAACAGTGGTTCTGACCCTGGTTGGTCCAACAGTGGTTCTGAGCCTGGTTGGTCCAACAGTGGTTCTGATCCTGTCTGGCAGGGTTGGTGCAACAGTGGTTCTGAGCCTGTCTGGCAGGGTTGGTCCAACAGTGGTTCTGACCCTGGTTGGTCCAACAGTGGTTCTGAGCCTGGTTGGTCCAACAGTGGTTCTGATCCTGTCTGGCAGGGTTGGTCCAACAGTGGTTCTGATCCTGTCTGGCAGGGTTGGTCCAACAGTGGTTCTGAGCCTGCCTGGCAGGGTTGGTCCAACAGTAGTTCTGATCCTGTCTGGCAGGGTTGGTCCAACAGTGGTTCTGAGCCTGCTTAGCAGGGTTGGTCCAACAGTGGTTCTGAGCCTGTCTGACAGGGTTGGTCCAACAGTGGTTCTGATCCTGTCTGGCAGGGTTGGTCCTGCAGTGGTTCTGAGCCTGTCTGGCAGGGTTGGTCCAACAGTGGTTCTGAGCCTGGTTGGTCCAACAGTGGTTCTGAGCCTGGTTGGTCCAACAGTGGTTCTGAGCCTGCTTGGCAGGGTTGGTCCAACAGTGGTTCTGAGCCTGGTTGGTCCAACAGTGGTTCTGAGCCTGCCTGGCAGGGTTGGTCCAACAGTGGTTCTGAGCCTGGTTGGTCCAACAGTGGTTCTGAGCCTGCTTGGCAGGGTTGGTCCAACAGTGGTTCTGAGCCTGGTTGGTCCAACAGTGGTTCTGAGCCTGCCTGACAGGGTTGGTCCAACAGTGGTTCTGAGCCTGCCTGGCAGGGTTGGTCCAACAGTGGTTCTGAGCCTGGTTGGTCCAACAGTGGTTCTGATCCTGTCTGGCAGGGTTGGTCCAACAGTCTTTCTGAGGCTGGTTGGTCCAACAGTGGTTCTGAGCCTGTCCGACAGGGTTGGTCCAACAGTGGTTCTGAGCGTGCCTGGCAGGGTTGGTCCAACAGTGGTTCTGAGCCTGTCTGGCAGGGTTGGTCCAACAGTGGTTCTGAGCCTGTCTGGCAGGGTTGGTCCAACAGTGGTTCTGAGCCTGTCTGGCAGGGTTGGTCCAACAGTGGTTCTGAGCCTGTCTGACAGGGTTGGTCCAACAGTGGTTCTGAGCCTGGTTGGTCCAACAGTGGTTCTGATCCTGTCTGACAGGGTTGGTCCAACAGTGGTTCTGAGCCTGTCTGACAGGGTTGGTCCTGTAGTGGTTCTGAGCCTGGTTGGTCCAACAGTGGTTCTGAGCCTGGTTTGTCCAACAGTGGTTCTGAGCCTGGTTGGTCCTGTAGTGGTTCTGAGCCTGGTTGGTCCAACAGTGGTTCTGAGCCTGGTTTGTCCAACAGTGGTTCTGAGCCTGGTTGGTCCAACAGTGGTTCTGAGCCTGGTTGGTCCAACAGTGGTTCTGATCCTGTCTGGCAGGGTTGGTCCAACAGTGGTTCTGAGCCTGCTTGGCAGGGTTGGTCCAACAGTGGTTCTGATCCTGTCTGGCAGGGTTGGTCCTGCAGTGGTTCTGATCCTGTCTGGCAGGGTTGGTCCAACAGTGGTTCTGAGCCTGCTTGGCAGGGTTGGTCCTGTAGTGGTTCTGAGCCTGGTCGGTCCAACAGTGGTTCTGAGCCTGGTTGGTCCAACAGTGGTTCTGATCCTGTCTGGCAGGGTTGGTCCAACAGTGGTTCTGAGCCTGCTTGGCATGGTTGGTCCAACAGTGGTTCTGAGCCTGGTTGGTCCAACAGTGGTTCTGAGCCTGCTTGGCAGCGTTGGTCCAACAGTGGTTCTGAGCCTGGTTGGTCCAACAGTGGTTCTGAGCCTGGTTGGTCCAACAGTGGTTCTGAGCCTGTCTGGCAGGGTTGGTCCAACAGTGGTTCTGAGCCTGGTTGGTCCAACAGTGGTTCTGAGCCTGTCTGGCAGGGTTGGTCCAACAGTGGTTCTGAGCCTGTCTGACAGGGTTGGTCCAACAGTGGTTCTGAGCCTGGTTGGTCCAACAGTGATTCTGAGCCTGTCTGGCAGGGTTGGTCCAACAGTGGTTCTGAGCCTGTCTGGCAGGGTTGGTCCAACAGTGGTTCTGAGCCTGGTTGGTCCAACAGTGGTTCTGAGCCTGTCTGGCAGGGTTGGTCCAAAAATGGTTCTGAGCCTGGTTGGTCCAACAGTGGTTCTGAGCCTGGTTGGTCCAACAGTGGTTCTGAGCCTGGTTGGTCCAACAGTGCTTCTGAGCCTGCTTGGCAGGGTTGGTCCAACAGTGGTTCTGAGCCTGGTTGGTCCAACAGTGGTTCTGAGCCTGCTTGGCAGGGTTGGTCCAATAGTGGTTCTGAGCCTGGTTGGTCCAACAGTGGTTCTGAGCCTGTCTGGCAGGGTTAGTCCAACAGTGGTTCTGAGCCTGTCTGGCAGGGTTGGTCCAACAGAGCCAAAGCCCCTGGGTGGGAGAGCTTAATATACAAGGAATTTTCTCAGAGATGCGAATGAGAACCCTTGACGACCTTGTAACTAGCCGGTGGGAATTCTGGTGGGGTGACCCCACCCAGGTAGTGGCAGTGCTGGCAACACTGGCTGCAGTAACCCATGGGGAGGGGGGGGTCATATTATTATGGCGCTGGTGGCAGAAAATTAAGGTCTGTCTGCACAGATATTCTTGGGAATATGGTCACAATGGGGGACTTGTGTGTGTGTGTGTATGTGTGTGTGTGAGTGTGTGTGTGTGTGTGTGTGTGTGTGTGTGTGTGTGTGTGTGTGTGTGTGTGTGTGTCTGTGTGTCTGTGTGTGTGTGCGTGTGTGTGTGTGTCTGTGTGTATGTGTGTGTGTGTGTGTGTGTGTGTGTGTGTGTGTGTGTGTGTGTGTGTATGTGTGTGTGTGTGTGTGTGTGTGTGTATGTGTGTGTGTGTGTGTGTGTGTGTGTGTGTGTGTGTGTGTGTGTGTGTGTGTGTGTGTGTGTGTGTGTGTGTGTGTGTGTGTGTGTATGCCACCTCTGTTGATAGCCATAATGATGTTAGGGACAATAATAATTGCTTTGTAATCCTGGTTTTAGGTAACAATCCTTTGCATGAAACTGCCTACATTATTATTAAAGTATATCATTTGTTCATTATGGAAAGTAAGATATGCAGGAATATATATATATATATATTAATAGGTATATATAATTCAAATCGAGGTGAGGGCGATATAAATAATTTTAGCTGTTGATCTACTTCTGTTCTGTGGGTGGCGCTGTGTGCTCTTTCCAGAGGATGGTTCTCGGTCTCTCGGGGGCCCTGGGATCCGGGGGGACGGGACGGGACGGGGTCTGCCGGTCACTGGGATGTTAACCCAACTTGGGATGGGGTTTTAGTGGGTGGAATCGTGGTGAGGGTTACTTTGTAGCAATGCAAATATCATGGTACAGCTATTTACGGACACTCAATCACTAGGGTACTTTTTAATATGATAAAATAGATTTGAAACTTTTATCTCATTATAGGAAATGGTGAAATAAGTAAAGGTAGTTATAATTGTAATGGCTTAGCTGATAATAAGAAAAGACGATCAGTATTTACCTGGCTAAAAGAGAAGGAATATAATATCTATTGTTAACTGGAGACTCATTCAACAATTGTAGATGAAGTTGTGTGAAAAAAGGACTAGGCAGGGCGAAATATACTTCTCCCATGGGGCAAAGAAACTCAAAAGGGGTGAAGATATTAATTAACAATAACTTTGATCAGAATGTGCAAATTGGTCCACACAGATCCACAAGGTAGATGGATGATTTTAAATATGTTATTGGACCATAAACAGAACTGGCTCATTAACCTATACGGTCCAAATAATGAAGATCCAAGCTTCTTTGAAAATATATCTAATAATTGTTCAACCCTACAATCAATACAAGACTCTATTATTATGGTGGGAGATTTCAATACGGTCTTAAATATCTCTATGGAGCGTAAAGGAAATCACACTACAAACTATCACCCTTAGTCACTTAAGGAAATCATGAATGTCGTGGAAATATTGGAATTAGTGGATATATGGAGACTTAAATAACCTGAACTAGTGAGATATACATGGAGGAGGTTTAAAACCTCTTATGGCTAGGGGGCAGTATTTTCACGGCTGGATAAAAAACGTACCCGATTTAATCTGATTATTAGTCCTGCCCAGAAACTGGAATATGCATATAATTATTAGCTTTGGAGAGAAAACACTCCAAAGTTTCTGAAACTGTTTGAATGGTGTCTGTGAGTATAACAGAACTCCTATGGCAGGCAAAAACCTGAGATGCTTCTGTTCAGGAAGTACCCTGTCTGAACATTTCTTGCCCTTCTTTATTATCTCTATCGTTTACAAAGGATCTCTGCTCTTACATGACACTTCGCACGTCTCCAATGAGGTCTCATAGCCCGGGAAAAACAGGAATGACGTAATTCAAAGCCCTGGCTGAAACAAAGGAGAGCAAAAGCTAAGTGGTCACTCAGTGGACTAAGCCTTAGGCGCGTGACACGCCCCGCCCCCGGCTTTCGGTTTTTTCCTCAGTTTACAGACAGGCAGATTCCCGGTCGGAATATTATCGCTTCTCTACGAGATAAATTGCATAAAAATTGGTTTTAAACAGCGGTTGACATGCTTCGAAGTACGGTAATGGAATATTTAGAAATTTTTTGTCATATTTTGCGTCATGCTCGTGGCCGAGATTTAGCGTTGGGATAGTGTCTAGAACGCACGAACAAAACGTATTGATGGAACATAACGATGGATTATTTGGGACCAAACCTACATTTGTTATTGAAGTAGAAGTCCTGGCTGTGTATTCTGACGAAGAACAAGCAAGGTAAGAACATTTTTCTTATAGGAAATGTGATTTTGGTGAAGGCTAAACTTGCAGGGTGTCTAAATAGCTAGCCCTGTAATGCCGGGCTATGTACTTAGATTATTGCAAAATGTGCTTCATCCGAAAAGCTATTTTAAAATCGGACATATCGAGTGCATAGAGGAGTTCTGTATCTATAATTCTTAAAATAATTGTTATGCTTTTTGTGAACGTTTATCGTGAGTAATTTAGTAAAATCACCGGAAGTGTTCGGTGGGAATGCTAGTTCTGAACGTCACATGCTAATGTAAAAAGCTGGTTTTTGATATAAATATGAACTTGATTGAACAGACATGCATGTATTGTATAACATAATGTCCTAGGTGTGTCATCTGATGAAGATCATCAAAGGTTAGTGCTGCATTTAGCTATGGTTTGGGTTTATGTGACATGATATGCTAGCTTGAAAAATGGGTGTCTGAATATTTCTGGCTGGGTACTCTGCTGACATATTCTAATGTTTTGCTTTCGCTGTAAAGCCTTTTTGAAATCGGACAGTTTGGTTAGATAAAGGAGAGTCATGTCTTTAAATAGCTGTAAAATAGTCATATGTTTGAAAAATGGAAGTTTTCGATTTTAGAGGAGTTTGAATTTCGCGCCCCGCCCATCATTGGATATTGGAGCAATCGTTCCGCTAGCGGAACGTGTAGATGTAAGACGTTTTAATATCCTGACCTAGTGAGATATACATGGAGGTTTAATATCCTGACCTAGTGAGATATACATGGAGGTTTAATATCCTGACCTAGTGAGATATACATGGAGGTTTAATATCCTGACCTAGAGAGATATACATGGAGGAGGTTTAATACCCTGACCTAGTGAGATATACATGGAGGAGGTTTAATACCCTGACCTAGTGAGATATACATGGAGGAGGTTTAATACCCTGACCTAGTGAGATATACATGGAGGAGGTTTAATACCCTGACCTAGTGAGATATACATGGAGGAGGTTTAATATCCTGACCTAGTGAGATATACATGGAGGTTTAATATCCTGACCTAGTGAGATATACATGGAGGTTTAATATCCTGACCTAGTGAGATATACATGGAGGAGGTTTAATATCCTGACCTAGTGAGATATACATGGAGGAGGTTTAATATCCTGACCTAGTGAGATATACATGGAGGAGGTTTAATACCCTGACCTAGTGAGATATACATGGAGGAGGTTTAATATCCTGACCTAGTGAGATATACATGGAGGAGGTTTAATATCCTGACCTAGTGAGATATACATGGAAGAGGTTTAATATCCTGACCTAGTGAGATATACATGGAGGAGGTTTAATATCCTGACCTAGTGAGATATACATGGAGGAGGTTTAATACCCTGACCTAGTGAGATATACATGGAGGAGGTTTAATATCCTGACCTAGTGAGGTATACATGGAGGAGGTTTAATATCCTGACCTAGTGAGATATACACGGAGGAGGTTTAATATCCTGACCTAGTGAGATATACATGGAGGAGGTTTAATATCCTAACCTAGTGAGATATACATGGAGGAGGTTTAATATCCTGACCTAGTGAGGTATACATGGAGGAGGTTTAATATCCTGACCTAGTGAGATATACACGGAGGAGGTTTAATATCCTGACCTAGTGAGATATACATGGAGGAGGTTTAATACCCTGACCTAGTGAGATATACATGGAGGAGGTTTAATTTCCTGACCTAGTGAGATATACATGGAGGAGGTTTAATACCCTGACCTAGTGAGATATACATGGAGGAGGTTTAATATCCTGACCTAGTGAGATATACATGGAGGAGGTTTAATACCCTGACCTAGTGAGATATACATGGAGGAGGTTTAATACCCTGACCTAGTGAGATATACATGGAGGAGGTTTAATATCCTGACCTAGTGAGATATACATGGAGGAGGTTTAATACCCTGACCTAGTGAGATATACATGGAGGAGGTTTAATATCCTGACCTAGTGAGATATACATGGAGGAGGTTTAATATCCTGACCTAGTGAGATATACATGGAGGAGGTTTAATATCCTGACCTAGTGAGATAAACATGGAGGAGGTTTAATATCCTGACCTAGTGAGGTATACATGGAGGAGGTTTAATATCCTGACCTAGTGAGGTATACATGGAGGAGGTTTAATATCCTGACCTAGTGAGATATACATGGAGGAGGTTTAATATCCTGACCTAGTGAGGTATACATGGAGGGGGTTTAATATCCTGACCTAGTGAGATATACATGGAGGAGGTTTAATATCCTGACCTAGTGAGATATACATGGAGGAGGTTTAATATCCTGACCTAGTGAGATATACATGGAGGAGATTTAATATCCTGACCTAGTGAGATATACATGGAGGAGGTTTAATATCCTGACCTGGTGAGATATACATGGAGGAGGTTTAATATCCTGACCTAGTGAGATATACATGGAGGTTTAATATCCTGACCTAGTGAGATATACATGGAGGAGGTTTAATATCCTGACCTAGTGAGATATACATGGAGGAGGTTTAATATCCTGACCTAGTGAGATATACATGGAGGAGGTTTAATATCCTGACCTAGTGAGATATACATGGAGGAGGTTTAATATCCTGCCCTAGTGAGATATACATGGAGGAGGTTTAATATCCTGACCTAGTGAGATATACATGGAGGTTTAATATCCTGACCTAGTGAGATATACATGGAGGAGGTTTAATATCCTGACCTAGTGAGATATACATGGAGGAGGTTTAATATCCTGACCTAGTGAGATATACATGGAGGAGGTTTAATATCCTGCCCTAGTGAGATATACATGGAGGAGGTTTAATATCCTGACCTAGTGAGGTATACATGGAGGTTTAATATCCTGACCTAGTGAGATATACATGGAGGAGGTTTAATATCCTGACCTAGTGAGATATACATGGAGGAGGCTTAATCAAGCTAGTCGTCTTGACTACTTTCTTTTGTCATCCTCGCTGGCACAAAAAGTTTAAAAAGTGTTGATAGGGGACAGAATGCAGTCGGACCATCAAAACATGGGCATATACACTACCCTTCAACAGTTTGGGATGACTTAGAAATGTCCTTGTTTTTGAAAGAAAAGCATATTTTTTTGTCCATTAAAATAACATCAAATTGATCAGAAATACAGTGTAGACATTGTTAACGTTGTAAATGACTATTGTAGCTGGAAACAGGCTGTTTTTAATGGAATATCTACATAGACGTACAGAGGCCCATTATCAGCAACCATCACTCCTGTGTTCCAATGGCACGTTGTGTTAGCTAATCCTAGTTTATAATTTTAAAAGACTAATTGATCATTAGAAAACCCTTTTGCAATTATGTTAGCACAGCTGAAAACTGTTGTGATGATTAAAGAAGCAATAAAACTGGCCTTCTTTAGACTAGTTGAGTATCTGGAGCATCAGCATTTGTGAGAGTACAGACTGCCCCGTGTCCAAAGGTCTGACTGCACAAACGACCAAAACATTCAATGAGATCCAGGGATATGGTGCAACAAAAATGTTTATTCTTCTTATATCTAACAAAAAAATGATTCTCCAATCAACTTAATAAAGCAGAGATTACTGACATGGAAAATACATAATCATCACTGCTCTCTGTCTCTCTCATCACTGCTCTCTCTCTCTAATCTATCTCTCTCTCATCACTGCGGTCTGTCTGTCTGTCTGTCTGTCTGTCTGTCTGTCTGTCTGTCTGTCTGTCTGTCTGTCTGTCTGTCTGTCTGTCTGTCTGTCTGTCTGTCTGTCTGTCTGTCTGTCTGTCTGTCTGTCTGTCTGTCTGTCTGTCTGTCTCTCTGTCTGGTCAAAAGACTATACCACTCCCACGTCTAGCTAGGACTCCTCCCCCCGAAGGCCCAACTTCCTGCCTTTATCCTAACACACTTACCGCAGTATAATGAATGGGCAAGAGGGGGGGCCAAAAACTAAGTTACACTAACAACAAATGAATATATCTCAATCAGGTAAATATAAAAAATGTACATTTTAGTCATTCAGCAGACATTCTTATCAAGAGCAACTTACAGTAGTGAATGCATACATTTCATAATTTTTTCTCTCTGTACTGGTCCCCCCGTGGGAATCAAACCCATAACCCTGGCGTTGCAAACACCATACTCTACCAACTGAGCCACACGGGACCTAATATCATGAAGGTACATACCTAATATTTCTTCATCAACATTCATATTTAATATATTTACACAAACTTACATGGAGCTCTGAATGTTCTGTCTTTTATACAAATATGTCCAAATCGGCTCTAACACGTCTTTAAATCAGTGTTATGTTTTTCTGCCATGCATAATATGCAGTAGGATATGTACTGTTTAGGCAGAATGTATAAACCTTTCGTTTAATACAGGTTTCTTTTCAGGCTTGTGCTCTTAGGCCTATGCGTATGTACAAGCTGTAAAATGTGTTTGACTTAATCATCACCTTAAAAAGCAATGTCCATTTCACACTGTCCATTTCACACTGTCCATTTCACACTGTCCATTTCACACTGTCCATTTCACACTGTCACTTTCACACTGTCACTTTCACACTGTCCTTTTGGCACTGTCCTTTTCACACTGTCAGTTTCACACTGTCCTTTTCACACTGTCCATTTGGCACTGTCCGTTTCACACTGTCCTTTTCAAACTGTCCATTTAACACTGTCCTTTTCACACTGTCCATTTGGCACTGTCCGTTTCACACTGTCCTTTTCACACTGTCCATTTCACACTGTCCATTTCAACATCCACAAAGACTATGTTTGCCACTCAAATTCTAACTGTTGTTGGAACCTCTTTCTTCAAATGAATCATCACAGTGAGGTGAGTTTTAAAAAGTTTTAAATGCACGATAATGTTTTGATGAAAAGTGTTTGATGTGATTTTAGATTGCATTTGCATTGATGTCAGAGTGGTTAGAGGAACAATAGAGCCCTGAGTACCAGGCCATTAGGATCTGATGGAGGGACAATAGAGCCCTGAGTACCAAGCCATTAGGACCTAATGGAGGGACAATAAAGCCCTGAGTACCAGGCCATTAGGACCTAATGGAGGGACAATAAAGCCCTGAGTACCAGGCCATTAGGACCTGATGGAGGGACAATAGGGCCCTGAGTACCAGGCCATTAGGACCTGATGGAGGGACAATAGGGCCCTGAGTACCAGGCCATTAGGACCTGATGGAGGGACAATAGAGCCCTGAGTACCAGGCCATTATGACCTGAAGGAGGGACAATAGGGCCCTGAGTACCAGGCCATTAGGACCTAATGGAGAGACAATAGAGTCCTGAGTACCAGGCCATTAGGAGCTGATGGAGGGACAATAGAGCCCTGAGTATGAGGCCATTAGGACCTGATGGAGGGACGATAGAGCCCTGAGTACCAGGCCATTAGGACCTGATGGAGGGACAATAGAGCCCTGAGTACCAGGCCATTAGGATCTGATGGAGGGACAATAGAGCCCTGAGTACCAAGCCATTAGGACATGATGGAGGGACAATAGAGCCCTGAGTACCAAGCCATTAGGACCTGATGGAGGGACAATAGAGCCCTGAGTACCAGGCCATTAGGATCTGATGGAGGGACAATAGAGCCCTGAGTACCAGGCCATTAGGATCTGATGGAGGGACAATAGAGCCCTGAGTACCAGGCCATTAGGACCTGATGGAGGGACAATAGAGCCCTGAGTACCAGGCCATTAGGACCTTTATTATCTATTTCACTTGCTTTGGCACTGTAAACATGTTTCCCATGCTAATAAAGCCAGAGTAAAGATGTGAAACATCAGAGTGTATCTAACATTAGCTAATAAACCTTCTGTTGGTTCGCTTGGGAAAGGGGTGCAGGAGGAGGATGGTGTAGCTCAGTTGGTAGAGCATGGTGTTTGTAACACCAGGGTTGTGGGTTCGATTCCCACAGGGGGCCAGTATAGAAAAAAATAAAAATTTGTATGAAATGTATGCATTCACTACTGTAAGTCGCTCTGGATAAGAGCGTCTGCTAAATGACTAAAATGTAAAAAAAATGTGTGACATTTGAAGAGTGTGTTTTTTAATGAGGGTAGATCTCTGCAGTTAACTTCCTCTTCCTGTGGCTGAGGCAGTAGATTACCACACTAGCACTAGCTGAGAAATTAGTATAGTACTGCTCTGTTATTTTGCCTGACAAAGACACTACGCACTTTACATTGTAAATTTACATTGTAAATGCCTTGTAACACCGTTGCTATTCATAGTACCTCTCATACTACTTTACTTGCTGTTTTAGGGGTTTTAGGCTGGGTTTCTGTACAGCACTTTGAGATATCAGCTGATGTAAGAAGGGCTATATAAATACATTTGATTTGATTTGATACATGGTAGTATGAGTTGAGAAGAGGACTGGCCACCCCTCATAGCCTGGTTCCTCTCTAGGTTTCTTCCTAGGTTCTGGCCTTTCTAGGGAGTTTTTCCTAGCCACCCCTCATAGCCTGGTTCCTCTCTAGGTTTCTTCCTAGGTTCTGGCCTTTCTAGGGGAGTTTTTCCTAGCCACCGTGCTTCTACACCTGCATTGCTTGCTGTTTGGGGGTTTTAGGCTGGGTTTCTGTACAACACTTTGAGATATCAGCTGATGTAAGAAAGGCTATATAAATACATTTGATTTGATTTGATACTTCTATTTAGAGGGTTCAAGCAGCGAAGCTGAAACCCTATTTTATTTGTTGGCATTGATTACTATTATATTCCTTCCTTCTGCCAATAGGTGAAAGATAGTTTGGATAATTGCCACGTTGCATGATGGTAAAGGGCTAAGGGCCACACCCTCTCGTGCGATGCCATTCGAATTGGCCACATGGTGGAGCTATAACAAGCAATTGAAAAAATGCACACCTCTCACCCAGAGTCCTGAAACTCAGTGTATTGTATTGACCCTTCTCTTCACAATGAACAACTTTGCCTTAATAACCCATAAGGTCCGCCATGATTGATTTCCCACCATTTAGATTTTTTGTTGTTGTGAAAAACACTTATAATGCTTCTCTGACACCATAAAGACGGATCTGAAACGTGATACATGGCATCAATGGAACAATCTCTCACAAATGTTGTTTTTCCCCCCCAAAAAAACAACATGGACAAAAATTAACATTCACGCTGGCGTGGTTTGGTACACAGCGTCTTCAGAGAATATTCACACCCCTCGACTTTTTACACATTTTGTTGTTGTTACAAAGTGGGATTCAATTTAGTTCATTTTCATTTTTTGTCAACCATCTACACAAAATACTGTAAAACATTATTATACCATGATTAGATAAGTATTTGACCCCCTGAGTCAATACATGTTAGAATCACCTTTGTCAGCGATTATATCTGTGAGTCTTTCTAGGTAAGTCTCTAAGACTTTTCCACACCTGGATGGTACAATATTTATACATTATTCTTGGTCAAGTTGGTTGTTGATCATTGCTAGACAGCCATTTTAAGGGTCTTGCCATATATTTTCAAGCAGATTTAAGTCAAAATTGTAACTCGGCCACTCAGGAACATTCAATGTTGTCTTGGTAAGCAACTCCAGTGTATATTTGGCCTTGTGTTTTAGGTTATTATCCTGCTGAGAGGTGAATGTGTCTCTCAGTGTCTGGTGGAAAGCAGACTGAACCAGGTTTTCCTCTAGGATTTTGTCTGTGCTTTGCTCTATTCCATTTATTTTGATCATTAAAAAACTCTCTAGTCCTTAACGATTACAATGTTCCAGGTGAGAACCCCATGAAGCTGGTCGAGAGAATGCCAAGAGTGTGCAGAGCTGTCGTCAAGGCAAAGCGTGGCCACTTTGAAGAATCTCAAATTGAAAATATATTTTGATTTGTTTTACACTTTTTTGGTTACTACATGATTCCATATGTGTTATTTCATAGTTGTGATATCTTCACTATTATTCTACAATGTAGAAAATAGTAAAAAATAAAGAAAAACCCTTGAATGAGTAGCTGTGTCCAAACGTTTGACTGGTGCTGTATATATTTTTTAAAGAACGGTAAAGAAGTAGCTCATCGTTGTGTCCAATTTCTCCTGATGGTGGCACAGTGGGCTCACATCTTTAACCCTGGTAATGCTGCTTGCAACTTTAATACGTAATTATGTTTGACTTTACTCTTTTTATTGTTATTATTGTTATTGACTGTACCTTGCATACTGTACCTGCTGTAAACTGTGTATGTGACAAATCAAATTGTATTCACTTTGATTTGATATACAACTAACTAACCCAACCGCATTTCAGCTAACCTCCTGCTATACAATCTAACTGTGAATACTGTACAACTTTAATATGTGTCTAACATCAGGCTGGTCACTGTCTCTTGTAGATAGAGTTCTGGAGTGACAGGGGTCCATCTCCATCACTCACTCATTCCCTCTCTCCCCCTCCTAACCCTTACCCCTCTGCAGGGTGTGTAACTCCAGGTGTGGTTCTGGTGGGAGGGGATCTGGGTTCTGGTTCTAGGTTTAACGACCCGACACACTGAGCTGTGAGAAACTACAAAGCTGCCGAACAGCAGGAGGAACTAGGGGGTGTGTCTGTGATGCAGGATGCAGAGTTCTAGAACTCTACTCAACATTATATCACAGAGTTCTAGAACTCTACTCAACATTCTATCAAATCAATCTAGAACTCTACTCAATATTCTATCACAGAGTTCTAAACTCTACTCAACATTATATCACAGAGTTCTAAACTCTACTCAACATTATATCACAGAGTTCTAAACTCTACTGAACATTATATCACAGAGTTCTAAACTCTACTCAACATTATATCACAGAGTTCTAAACTCTACTCAACATTATATCACAGAGTTCTAAACTCTACTCAACATTATATCACGGAGTTCTAAACTCTACTCAATATTCTATCACAGAGTTCTAAACTCTACTCAACATTATATCACAGAGTTCTAAACTCTACTCAACATTATATCACGGAGTTCTAAACTCTACACAACATTCTATCAGAGTGTTAGTAATCTACTCAAAATTCTATCATAGTATTCTAGAACTCTACTAAATATTCTATCACAACATTCTAGAACTCTACTCAATGTTGAGAAACAGGACAGTCTTTGTGTGATATAAAACACAGCATATTAACGAGCTAATGTAGTCTGACCAATGGGGTGTCTTATTATTAACATAATGTAGTCTGACCAATGAGGTGTGTTATTATTAACATAATGTAGTCTGACCAATGGGGTGTCTTATTATTAACATAATGTATTCTGACCAATGGGGTGTTGTTATTATTAACATAATGTAGTCTGACCAATGGGGTGTCTTATTATTAACATAATGTATTCTGACCAATGGGGTGTGTTATTATTAACATAATGTATTCTGACCAATGGGGTGGTGTTATTATTAACATAATGTATTCTTACCAATGGGGTGTGTTATTATTAACATAATGTATTCTGACCAATGGGGTGTTATTATTAACATAATGTAGTCTGACCAATGGGGTATGTTATTATTAACATAATGTATTCTGACCAATGGGGTGTATTATTATTAACATAATGTAGTCTTACCAATGGGGTGTGTTATTATTAACATAATGTAGTCTGACCAATGGGGTGTTGTTATTATTAACATAATGTATTCTGACCAATGGGGTGTGCTATTAACATAATGTAGTCTGACCAATGAGGTGTCTTATTATTAACATAATGTATTCTGACCAATGGGGTATTATTAACATAATGTAGTCTGACCAATGGGGTGTGTTATTATTAACATAATGTATTCTGACCAATGAGGTGTTGTTATTATTAACATAATGTAGTCTGACCAATGAGGTGTTGTTATTATTAACATAATGTATTCTGACCAATGGGGTGTTATTAACATAATGTAGTCTGACCAATTAGGTGTGTTATTATTAACATAATGTATTCTGACCAATGGGGTGTTATTAACATAATGTAGTCTGACCAATGAGGTGTGTTATTATTATTAACATAATGTAGTCTGACCAATGGGGTATCTTATTATTAACATAATGTATTCTGACCAATGGGGTGTTGTTATTATTAACATAATGTAGTCTGACCAATGGGGTGTGTTATTAACATAATGTAGTCTGACCAATGGGGTGTGTTATTATTAACATAATGTATTCTGACCAATGGGGTGTATTATTATTAACATAATGTATTCTGACCAATGGGGTGTGTTATTATTAACATAATGTAGTCTGACCAATGGGGTATGTTATTATTAACATAATGTATTCTGACCAATGGGGTGTGTTATTATTAACATAATGTAGTCTGACCAATGGGGTGTGTTATTAACATAATGTATTCTGACCAATGAGGTGTGTTATTATTAACATAATGTAGTCTGACCAATGAGGTGTGTTATTATTAACATAATGTAGTCTGACCAATGGGGTGTTATTAACATAATGTATTCTGACCAATGGGGTGTGTTATTATTAACATAATGTAGTCTGACCAATGGGGTGTGTTATTATTAACATAATGTATTCTGACCAATGGGGTGTGTTATTAACATAATGTAGTCTGACCAATGAGGTGTTTTATTATTAACATAATGTAGTCTGACCAATGAGGTGTGTTATTATTAACATAATGTATTCTGACCAATGGGGTGTGTTATTAACATAATGTAGTCTGACCAATGAGGTGTTTTATTATTAACATAATGTAGTCTGACCAATGAGGTGTTGTTATTATTAACATAATGTAGTCTGACCAATGGGGTGTTATTAATATCAACATAATGTAGTCTGACCAATGGGGTGTGTTATTATCAACATAATGTATTCTGACCAATGGGGTGTGTTATTATTAACATAATGTATTCTGACCAATGAGGTGTTGTTATTATTAACATAATGTAGTCTGACCAATGGGGTGTTGTTATTATTAACATAATGTAGTCTGACCAATGGGGTGTTATTAATATCAACATAATGTATTCTGACCAATGAGGTGTTGTTATTATTAACATAATGTAGTCTGACCAATGAGGTGTTGTTATTAACACTCCCTAACACAGTTGCGTACATGCATAAACACACAGTAATTTTGTCTGGCAATTTAACGCTCTGTAAATGAGCGAGAACAGTCTTAACACTCCCAAGTTATTACCCAGCATTAAACACACACGCACCACGTGCACACACACACATACACTCTCTCACAACACACACACACACACACACACACACACACACACACACACACACACACACACACACACACACACACACACACACACACACACACACACACACACACACACACACACACACACAACCTTTCCAGTCATGGTAAAGCAGGATATTAGGGATAGTAAATACAGCGCTGGTAGTTGTTGTGTATAACTGTTAGTCCTTCTACATTCTGTTGGTTGAGCTGGAGGAGCTCTCTGCCAGTCACCGTCCATCTGGTTTTAGTTTCACCCCCACCTCCCACTTCCTAATTCCTCCTCACCCCCAATCCTACCTTCAGGCAGACTCAAACCCTCCAGCTGACAGCTGGAAGAAAAGAGGGATGAGAGAGATTTAAATGGGTTAACATTTTTTTAAAGTGGTTGAATATTATAACACTATTGTAAGGGTTATGAGAATTTGGATTAATTTTTTTTTTAATAAAAGTTTGCAATTTATATATTTTGGATAATGATATTTCAATTGAGAAATACTTTGTAATCTTAACTAGACATTCCTTTTTGTTTTGTATGGGTTATAGAAAGACATTCCGTTTTGTTATGTATGGGTGTCACTTCCTGACCATAGAGAGCTCGTATTTTTCTATGGTAGAGCAGGTCAGGGCGTGACTGGGGGGGTTTTGTCTAGTTTAACTTTTCTATGTTGTTTTGGTTCTAGTTTCTTTTTTCTATGTTTTTTTTTGTATGATTCCCAATTAGAGGCAGCTGGTCATCGTTGTCTCTAATTGGGGATCATATTTAAGTAGTTGGTTTTTCCCACCTGTTGTTTGTGGGATATTATTTTGAGTTAGTGAATGTTGCACCTCTGTCGTCACGGTTTGTGTTTTGTTTATAGTTTAATGTTTGTTTGGCTAAGTTTCACACTATAATAAAGATGTGGAACGATATTCACACTGCACCTTGGTCCATTCCTACACACAATCGGGACAATGGGTTATAGAAAGACATTCCGTTTTGTTATGTATGGGTTATAGAGAGACATTCCGTTTTGTTTTGTATGGGTTATAGAAAGATATTCCGTTTTGTTTTGTATGGGTTATAGAAAGACATTCCGTTTTGTTTTGTATGGGTTATAGAGAGACATTCCGTTTTGTTTTGTATGGGTTATAGAGAGACATTCCGTTTTGTTTTGTATGGGTTATAGAAAGACATTCCGTTTGTTTTGTATGGGTTATAGAAAGACATTCCGTTTGGTTTTGTATGGGTTATAGAAAGACATTCCATTTTGTTTTGTATGGGTTATAGAAAGACATTCCGTTTTGTTTTGTATGGGTTATAGAAAGACATTTAGTTTTGTTTTGTATGGGTTATAGAAAGACATTCCGTTTTGTTTTGTATGGGTTATGGAGAGACATTCCTTTTTTGTTATGTATGGGTTATTGTCACGACTTCCGCCAAAGTCGGGTCCTCTCCTTGTTCGGGCGGCGCTCGGTGGTCAGTCGCCGGTCTTCTAGCCATCGTCGATCCACCTTTTCATTTTCCATTTGTTTTGTCTTGTTTTTCCACACACCTGGTTTCAATTCCTTCATTTACTTGTTGTGTATTTAACCCTCTGTTCCCCCACCATGTCTTTGTGTGGGATTGTTTATTGTAGTGCTTGTGCACGTTCCCCGTGAGCGCACGACGGGTCATTTTTGTGCCCATTTATCTTGTTGTTCTGGATGCCTTTGGTTTTGCTTAATAAATCTCCGGTTATTACCCAGTTCTGCTCTCCTGCGCCTGACTTCTCTGCCGCCAATTACGCACCCCACTACAGTTATAGAAAACATTCCTTTTCGGGATGTATAGGCATGAATGCGCATACCGATATGACTCATGGGGATAAAGTAGCTCTGTTTTGTATCGTTAAAATTGTGATTGTATGCAGAAGCCAGACAGCATAGTTTAAATTAAGCATTTAAAAATGGATAGATCGATATATCCCCAAGCAACTGGGAGAGAATGAGCGGTCAGTTATACACAACATCGAACCAATCTGTGTGTAAAGTGACGCTGAGACTCGAACCCAACAAGCCATGGCTACCATTAGAGCTGTTGTTCCCAAACTTTTTACAGTCCCGTACCCCTTCAAACATTCAACCTCCAGCTGTACCCCCTCTAGCAACCAGGGTCAGCGCACTCTGAAATGTTTTTTTTTTTGCCATCATTGTAAGCCTGTCACACACTCACTATACGATACATTTATTAAACATAAGAATGGGTGTGAGTTTTTGTCACAACACGGCTCGTGGAAAGTGACAAAAAGCTTTTATAGGACCAGGGCACAAATAATAATAATAATCAATTTTTCTCTTTATTTCACCATCTTACATTTAAATCCTTATTTGTTCATCCAAAAATGGTGAGTAACTCACCATAGGTTAATGAGAAGGGTCTGCTTGAAAGGATGCACATAACTCTGCAATGTTGGGTCGTATTGGAGAGAGTCTCATTTTCCACACAGTGCTAGTGAGACTCCACTCTCACATAGGTACGTGGTTGCAAAGGGCATCAGTGTCATAACAGCTTGAATTGCCAAGGCAAGAAACTCTGAGCGCAGCCCAATCCAGAAATCTGACAGTGACTTCTGATTAAATTACATTTTCACAGAACCGCTTGTTGCAATTTCGATGAGGCTCTCTTGTTCAGATATCGGTAAGTGGACTGGAGGCAGGGCATGAAAGGGATAACGAATCCAGTTGTTTGTGTCATCCGTTTCGGGGAAAGTACCTGCGTAATTGCTCACCCAACTCACTCAGGTGCTTCGCTATATCACGTTTGACATTGTCCGTAAGCTTGAGTTCATTTGCACACAAAAAATCATACAACGATGGAAAGACCTGTGTGTTGTCCTTGTTAATGCAGACAGAGAAGAGC
Organism: Salmo trutta; assembly: GCF_901001165.1. Classification (NCBI taxonomy): domain Eukaryota; kingdom Metazoa; phylum Chordata; class Actinopteri; order Salmoniformes; family Salmonidae; genus Salmo; species Salmo trutta. The sequence goes on along the minus strand of NW_021822843.1, from coordinate 67,307 downwards.
TCCTCAATAGCCTCAATTTTGTTCCGCAAATTTAATATAGTTGCGGAGAGTCCCTGTAATCCTAGATTCAGATCATTCAGGTGAGAAAAAACATCACCCAGATAGGCCAGTCGTGTGAGAAACTCGTCATCATGCAAGCGGTCAGACAAGTGAAAATTATGTTCAGTGAAGAAAACTTTAAGCTCGTCTCTCAATTAAAACAAATCTGTCAATACTTTGCCCCTTGATAACCAGCGCACTTCTGTATGTTGTAAAAGCATTACATTGTCACTGCCCATATCATTACATAATGCAGTAAATACACCAGAGTTCAGGGGCCTTGCTTTAACAAACATAACCATTTTCACTGTAGTGTCTAAAACGTCTTTCAAGTTGTCAGGCATTCCCTTGGCAGCAAGAGCCTCTTGGTGGATGCTGCAGTGGACCCAAGTGGCGTCGGGAGCAACTGCTTGCAGGCGTGTTACCACTCCACTATGTCTCCCTGTCATGGCTTTTGTTCCATCAGTACAGATACCAACACATCTTGACCACCAAAGTCCATTTGATGTCACAAATCAAATCAAATCAAATCAAATCAAATTTATTTATATAGCCCTTCGTACATCAGCTGAAATCTCAAAGTGCTGTACAGAAACCCAGCCTAAAACCCCAAACAGCAAGCAATGCATGTGAAAGAAGCACGGTGGCTGGGAAAAACTCCCTAGGAAAAACTCCTGAGAAAGGCCAAAAACCTAGGAAGAAACCTAGAGAGGAACCAGGCTATGAGGGGTGGCCAGTCCTCTTCTGGCTGTGCTGGGTGGATATTATAACAGAACATGGTCAAGATGTTAAAATGTTCGTAAATGACCAGCATGGTCAAATAATAATAATCATAGTAATTGTCGAGGGTGCAACAAGCACGTCCGGTGAACAGGTCAGGGTTCCGTAGCCGCAGGCAGAACAGTTGAAAGTGGAGCAGCAGCATGGCCAGGTGGACTGGGGACAGCAAGGAGTCATCATGCCAGGTAGTCCTGAGGCATGGTCCTAGGGCTCAGGTCCTCCGAGAGAAAGAAAGAAAGAGAGAAAGAGAGAATTAGAGAGAGCATATTTACATTCACACAGGACACCGGATAAGACAAGAGAATACTCCAGATGTAACAGACTGACCCTAGCCCCCCGACACATAAACTACTGCAGCATAAATACTGGAGGCTGAGCTGTCCAGTACTTTAAAAATATCCTCTCATGTTGTCCTGGTTTCCAGTGGTTTGCAGAAGAGGATGTCTTCCTTAATTGACCCCCCGTAAACGTAACGGACATATACCAGGAGCTGTGCCAGGACCGCCACGTCTGTTGACTCATCCAGCTGTAACGCATGGAATTCACTGGCTTGTATGCGAAGCAGTAATTGTTTCAAAACATCTCCTGCCATGTCACTGATGTGTTGTGTAACAGTGTTGTTTGATGAAGTCATTGTCTGTATATTTTTTTGTGCCTTTTCCACCAGCATTGTCCCAGCCATATCCGCGGCAGCAGGAAGATTGAAGTCCTCCACAATAGTATGGGGCTTGCCTGTCCTAGACACTCGGTAGCTCACCATATAAGACCTTTCTAGCCCCTTCTTATTAATGGTATCTGTTGCTTTTATACATGTCTTACTACTCAAAAGTCATCTTAATTCTCACTCAAAAAACTCCTGTGGCTTATTTTTCAAATTGTCATGTTTAGTTTCAAAACGTCTGCGCAAGAGTGAAGGTTTCATCGAGTTGTGAGATAGTACTTTCCCGCGAGAGAGTAATGGTTAATGTGATTGTGGGACAATAGAGCCCTTAGTACTACTAGTGGAGTGGAGGCAGTATGTGAAACCAATAGTGGAGTGGAGGCAGTATGTGAAACCAATAGTGGAGTGGAGGCAGTATGTGAAACCAATAGTGGAGTGGAGGCAGTATGTGAAACCAATAGTGGAGTGGAGGCAGTATGTGAAACCAATAGTGGAGTGGAGGCAGTATGTGAAACCAATAGTGGAGTGGAGGCAGTGGAGTAGAGGCAGTATATGAAACCACTAGTGGAGTGGAGGCAGGGGAGTGGAGGCAGGGGAGTGGAGGCAGTATGTGAAACCTCTAGTGGAGTGGAGGCAGTATGTGAAACCACTAGTGGAGTGGAGGCAGTATGTGAAACCTCTAGTGGAGTGGAGGCAGTATGTGAAACCACTAGTGGAGTGGAGGCAGTATGTGAAACCACTAGTGGAGTGGAGGCAGTATGTGAAACCACTAGTGGAGTGGAGGCAGTATGTGAAACCACTAGTCCATGCATACTATTGCAATGACACAATAGTCTCCATTGTTTGCCGTGTTTGTTTTGGCATGAGTCCTGCTGGCCACAATGCAACCTACGCATCAGAACTACACCAAACAGCTAAGAAGACGGCCGAAGTACGTTTACGAGTTGGCTTTGAAATCAGTCAGATGGCTAAACAAATGCAGATGGGATGGCATCTACAATCACTGAAGGTGACAGAGTGCTGGTCAGTAACAGGTGCATGCAGGGAAACACAAGTTATCTGATTACCATGTTGTTGTCATGTGGTGTTGCTACCATGCTGTGTTGTCATGTTGTGTTTCTACCATGCTGTGTTGCCATGTTGTGTTGCTACCATGCTGTGTTGCTACCATGCTGTGTTGCTACCATGTTGTTGTCATGTGGTGTTGCTACCATGCTGTGTTGTCATGTGGTGTTGCTACCATGCTGTGTTGCCATGTGGTGTTTCTACCATGCTGTGTTGTCATGTGGTGTTGCTACCATGCTGTGTTGTCATGTTGTGTTGCTGCCAAGTTAAGTTGTTGTTTTAGGTCTCTCATTATGTAGTGTTGTGTTGTCTCTCTTGTCGTGATGTGGGTTTTGTCCTATATTTTTATTTTTAATCCCAGCCTCGGTCCCCGCAGGAGGCCTTTTGACTTTTGGTAGGCCATCATTCTAAATAATAATTTGTTCTTAACTGACTTGCCAAGTTAAATAAATGTTACATAAAAAAATAAAAATACAAATAAAAAGAATAGTACATTCCCGCTGCACCTGTTTAGAGACAAGTGCATTATAATGGTCCATTGTAAATCAAAACAAATAATAACAGCATTAGAAGCATAATCACATTTGTGGTCAATTTTGATAATGGGGTTTTCCTGCCAACGGAACAATTGCGCTTATAGCCTAATGCTGTGTGCGCATTGCTGTGCTTATAATGTAAAGAAATAGCCTAATAGTTTAGCAACATTTTAAGCTAAACGTTCTGATCTATTGCATCAGGCTCATTGCTTAAAGTTTTTTTTTAGTGGCTCTATTAATTTGGGATCTATCGCATCCCACAACTGTCCCGGAGTATGTTTGGAATATTTATTTCTCACACAGAATAGAATAGGTCAACTTTTTGCACTATAGTAGATTGACATAGGCTAGTGCTTTTGCATGTTCGGTTGGGCCTACTCATCTTGTCTGACTAAAAGTAAATGTGGACAGTTCTTCCTATATCTTCAATATGCGCCTCGGAATTGGATAAGGACGCGCGCAGTTGCATCCCCGATGTGTCTGTCTTCACTTGTAGCCTGTGAGAAAGACCCAGTTAGGTGACTGAGAGCCATGTGACTGAGAGATGCTTCGGCACGCAACCAGGAGAAGGGAATTATAATTATTATATTTAGCCCAAGGGCACAACGGCCACTGGCCGCGTTAGGAAGGTTTTTTTTAGGTGGATTATGAGCCACGCATAGGGGATGCAGCCGGGAAATTCGAGGCATTATCAAGTGCTTGTCAAATTGTGAATGAGAGACTGATGAAGTGTGTACAGCCTGCGCAAGAAACAAAGCAGAGTGCATGGCTTTCATGCAACTTTTTTCAGTCTCATCATGCAGCATTAGATTGTATTAGAAACCAAAACCATACAACCCAACGTTTGTATCACAACTAAAGTTTTCTGCATGTGTCACGTCCTGACCAGTATAAGGGTTATTTGTTATTGTAGTTTGGTCAGGACGTGGCAGAGGGTATTTGTTTTATGTGGTTCGGGGTGGTGGTTTATGTAGTAGGGTGTTTGATTTATTATTTCCGGGTTTTGGTCTATGTTCTATGTTTTGTATTTCTATGTTCTTTCTGGTTTGTTGTATTTCTATGTTTAGGTTGATGGGGGTTGGACTCTCAATTGGAGGCAGGTGCTTTCTCGTTGCCTCTGATTGAGAGTCCTATATATGGGTAATTGTTTGGTTTGGTGTTGTGGGAGATTGTTTCTTGTTTTGCTGAGTGTGCCTGACAAGACTGTTTTGTTGTTCGTGAGTTCTTCATTTTGTTATTTTGGTGTTCTCTTGATTTAAAATAAATTAACAAGATGAGCATCCACATTCCTGCTGCGTTTTGGTCCTCTATCCCCGACGACAACCGTTACAGCATGTGTTGACATGGAAAGGAAATCCAGCGTTGACATGGAAAGGAAATCCAGGAAAACATAGCTAAATTGCTCTCAATGCTCACCACAACAAAACGCTGAAGGATATCCTATCAGGTACCAAGATAAGGTCCAAGTTCCGACTGTGTGAAGTAACTATGTTTATTGTAACAACAGGTCAAGGCATCATCCAGAGTAGAGAACAAGGTACAGGATGGCAGGCAGGCTCAGGGATGGGCAGAGTGGTCAGGCGGGCGGGTACAGGGTCAGGACAGTCAAAGGTCAAAAACCAGGAGGACGAGAAAAAGAGAAACTGAAAAAAGCAGGAGCTGAGACACAAAATGCTGGTAGGCTTGAACAAACAAGACGAACTGGCAACAGACAGACTTAAAACACAGGTATAAATGCACAGGGGATAATGGGGAAGATGGGCGACACCTGGAGGGGGGTGGAGACAATCACAAAGACAGGTGAAACAGATCAGTGCGTGACAGTACCCCCTCCCTTTCTCTAGGAATGCCATCTGGTGTTCCACCTGGGTGGATACTTGGTTGACTGCGGTACCGGTGGTGAAAGTCGGCAATGAGGACCGGGTCCAAGATGTCTTTAGCAGGAACCCAGCACCTCTCCTCCGGGCCATAACTCTCCCAGTCAACCAGGTACTGGAAACCCCTGCCCCGTGGTCGAACCCTCAGGAGGCGTCTCACCGTGTACGCTGGCTGGCCATCGATGACACGGGGGGAGGGATGGGCCTAGAAACAGAAGACAAGGGGCAGTCAGACATGGTTTTGACTCTAGACACAGAAAATGTAGGAAAAATACGGAAGGTATGCGGCAACAGAGGATGAACAGCAGAGGGGCTAATTATCTTGGAGCGGGGGGGGACGGTCTCGGCTTCTGGGGGTGTAGCCGGGGAACTATAGCAGTGTGCCAGCGCCTCAGGCTTGACCTTCTTTAGATACCGGTCGGTGCTGTGGAAGCGAAGTGGCCCGGGCCTTACTGAACCCCTCCCGGAGGTCCTGGTACTCTGCGGAGCTGGCAGAGAGGTCCGGAGCAATTTCCAAGCCCCCAGGAAGACGTCCTGGGGCAGGCAGAGCTGATTTCAGGCAATGAGTGTGGCAGGATGGGCTCCAGCCCACGATGGCACCAGTAGCCCAGTCAATAGAGGCATTGTGTCGCTGGAGCCAAGGGAACCTGCGGCGACTCAACCAGCAGGAGTTGGATTTTCTTGCTGTGGTTCCCCGACACTCGTAGGTTGACGGGGTGGTCTGGTGGGTGATCCAGCCTATAGAGCGCCCGTCCAGCGCTCTAACACCCATGGGAATGGAGACGGGTTGAGTGTGGATGCCCAGCTCGAATGCCCAGAGTAACGTCCATGAGACTTACATCAGCCCGCGAGTCGATGAGTACCTGGAGAGACTTGGACTGGTCGCCCCACCCACAGCAGGGTGGCATGGAGAGGGGGGCGAGTAAGGGGAGAATAACAATTATCTTTAAGACCCACCAGTGTACTCACACCAACGAAGGAGCTAGGTCTCTTGAAGGGACAGGCAGACACAAAATGACCGGCAGTATCGCAACACAGACAACTCTGGGTCTCAAGTTTGTGTACTCGTTCGGCTGGAGAAAGCCTTGTAACTCGGCCACTCAGGAACATTGTCGTTACTCACGTTAATGTTGGAACAAGGCTATGCGCCTCTTTGTCACTTCCTGTTGAATGCGGAACAAGGGAGAGCTCGGTTTGTTGTTTTGGAAAGTTTTGAAAGTCTCTGAAAAAAGTGTTCTATTGAAAAAGTTTGGTTACTAGCTAGCTACCTTTTGAGTTTGGATCCTACGATGCGGTTGGAATCAGTTGCTGGGACCGCTGCTGTCTGTCCAGGGATCCTGCCAACCAAGGGTCTGAGGAGCTGCTAGCCTAGCTGCAACTGTTAGCAACCTATCAAGAAGGCAGGGTATCCTTGAGGGCTTGAACGCAGCCCGTAACGCGGTTAGCCCTTGTGGCTGGGACTGCGGATTGCCAGTGGGAGCACCGTTGATGTCACAGGTCAAGGATCTTTTAAATGAACCAAAATATTTCTATAAGCAATTGTTTCAACAACAATAAGAAATTAGGGAAAGGGGGATACCTAGTCAGTTGTACAACTGAATGACTTCAACTGAAATGTGTCTTCCACATTTAACCCAACCCCTCTGAATCAGAGAGGTGTAGGTGGCTGCCTTAATCAACATCCACATCGCCCAGGAAGTGGGTTAACTGCCTTGCTCAGGGGCAGAACAACAGATGTTTACCTTGTCAGCTCGGGGATTCGATCCAGCAACCTTTTGGTTACTGGCCCAATGCGCGAATCACTAGGCTACCTGCCACCAGTATCTGAATTAGCTTCAAGTGTTGTGTCCAAAT